>NC_140934.1:164262-204236 GCF_014529385.1 Adiantum capillus-veneris | reverse complement strand
ACGTTCCTCTGATGCAGATCCTGTGGTGCGGAACTCACTTACTTCGGCACGCTGCAAGAGATTTTGAGGATCGATTACAGAGGATTATTTTGTTGACTTGTTCGACGTGCAATGGTTCAAGATAATCATGGATACATAGATTTTTTGAGGATCGATACACAGTATTTTTTGTTCGACTTGTTCGACGTGCAATGGTTCAAGATAATCATGGAGGGTCGCAACGCTACTGTGCGTAGAGGAGAGTCTGGTTTTCTGAGGTGGATTCTACTAAGAAATGGACAGACCTAAGAGACACTTTCGTACTACCCGAGAATTGTGAACAAGTAAGTATGTAAATAGTTAACATCCCCCTTTTACAAGTTATGTGCTTGAAAGCTCTCATGTAATTTATGTGGCTCTGGCAGGTAATATTTCATCCTACAAATTCTACATCAAACTGTGGTACGTCATAGAGGTAGCCCCTCGTAGTGCAAGGACATATGAAGGCTACCATGTGCCAATCACAACGGCATCAATGGAGGAGATCAGAGAAGATGCTCAATCAGAAGCCACTGCGCTGGTGCCATACGAGCATCAAGATGCTACTACTCTATATGGGGTGCATGCAGAGGAGCTACAAAATGAAACAGAGGATATGTGTTTAAACGGAGAGCTCTATATAGATATAGGAAGTTATGCTGAGTTATGCGAGGATGAGAGAGAGATCTCTTAAAGCCACAAATATTGTATTTGAACAATTTTGCTCCGTGTTGTAAAAGCTCTGGCTCTCTAAGTACCTTCCATGGTGTATAACGCTCTTTTCTACTCGCGCTCACATCTTTTGATTGAAAATTCTGAGTTTTCGACTTGCCTCTTCTATCACTCATCAATTCATTGCGTCATTGTATTTATATGCATCATTACGTCATTGTATTTAATGGTCTTTGCGTCATTGTCTACTCTATCATTCAATATTAAGTTTAAATATTCGTGTGTTTAATGCAGGTATGGATGATGAGGAGTTTCTTTCTTCTTTGTCACCGCAGCAGAGACAGTGGTACGTGGAGCGTCATCGCTCTTGGCGCATCATCGCGCATTCCTACTCCATCCGCATCTCCCTCTCTTTCGGAGCATTCGGCACGCTCCGAAGCTTCGGCGTCGACGAGACGAGCTTCACACTCGTCTAGACACCGGCGCTCTAGTGGTGGCGGGGGCGGTTGTTGTGGGGATTCCGCCACCGATGCCTCCACACCGCCTCGTGTTCGACGAGGCTCTTTACCCTCCCCTTCTTTGCCCGCCCCCACACCAGCCACAGCATCGCCATCTACGCCAGGTTTTGCACGGCTGACTGTTCCTAGAAGCTACACACCTCTACCTACTCCGCCAGGAGCCACCCCACTCGACACTCCTCGCTTCGGGGCCCAGACGCCGGTGGCGACACCTGACGTCCGTACCCCCATCGACACGCCGCTAGAGACCCCCTGCCGGGACACCCAGGTTCACACGTCACCGGCCAGAGGGCTTGTCTTACTCCATCGACTTCAGCGGCGGCATCATCATGGATGATGACGGCAAGAAGGTGATCTCGCGCATGCGTGGTCTTTGCTCTCAGCTGTTTAGACACTACATACTAAACAAATGGATTGAAGTACCAAGTGATTTAAAAAACAGAGTCATCAGCATACTTCATGATGATTTTCCCGTTCCAACACGGGATCAACGCTTCAATGAAGACCTGATGAAGATTCGAATGCGCGAATACTGCAAACACAAGCGTTCCGAAGTGCAAAAAGCAATCAAGAATGGGTGGAACAGGCCAGATTGGCTGGCCAAAGAAGATTGGAAGAATGAGAAGAAAGCAGCGCGCGAGAATCCCGACAAGTGGAAGCAACAAAAGGATGCAGCCAGAGCACGAGTAGAGGCAGGGAGCTCGCACCACTTGGGAGCGAGCGGTGGATGGCATCATTTGAGGCCGATTTTGTAAGTGTTTTCGCATTGCTCTTTATGTTCGATAGTTTAGGGTTTATGAGTTTTTTAATTCTAACATAATGAAATCTTTGTATGTTTTGATAGTGGTCGATGACAGGACGTGATCCCACACCGTACGAGCGCGAGTACGCAGGCAGGAAGGGCTTAAACGCCCTGATGGACATTCTCAGTTCTCGCGGCGGCATGGTTAGTATTAGGGTTTACTCTTTTCTATTTTTTGTATTGTTTTATAAATGTCGTTATATGTTTATACTTACTGAAAGCTGTCTTATTGTCTTTTTTTGCAGAATCCGACAGATACGCCGCTTAGACGCGATGAGACGTCTGACTAGACGACGTCAGTTTAGCCGTAGCTAGATAGCATTAGTTTAGGGTTTCTCATAGCTTATGTATCATGAGACGGATTTTATACGTCTTTTTGAACCATGTATATTATTACATTTGTCACCGCAGTTCCTTTTGCCAATCAATTCTTTATGCCTATGATGTTGTACAATTGTCATTATTACATTTGCGAATCAATTCATTTTGCCTATGATGTGTACAATTGTCAATTTTGCAAACAATGCATCTTGTGGGTGACTATTTTGAGTCTTTTATCTACCCTTGCACTTTTTTTAAAAAGTGAATCAAGTACAATATGTTGATGGGTGGCAGGGCATTCAATGCCCTGTCACCAAAAAAAAATTCTCTCGGGCGTCGCTATAACCGTCGCTATTTATGGCTCTGTAGTGTCTCTATGAGCGTCGCTATAGTCTTCTGTGTAAACGTTGCTAAAACCGTCGCTATGAGCGTCTCTATATAGCTACGCTCTTAGCGACGGTTTTAGCGACGCCGGGGTTTATAAAAACCAGTGTATTTCCGTCGCTAATAGCGTCACAAGAGCACACAACCTCTTGTAGTGATAATAGCCATACCATCATTGCAAAACCATAACCATAACCTAATTGCCAAACCATAACCATGACATGACTTCCATACCATCATTGCAAAACCATAACCATAACTTGATTGTCAATCCCAAACCGAAACATGGTTGTGTGATAGCATCATTGTAAAACCATAACCATAACTTGACTACCAAACCATAAACATAAACTTTGTGCCAAACCATAACCATAAGTTGACTGCCAAACCATAACTATGACACATCTCTAGCTCTCGGCATCTTGCAATGTATTACTTCATTCGAGTTGCACATTCCCTAACAGACTCACCTTGTTTCTGTTTAAAGCTATAGATTTAAGCTACCGTATTGTGTTTGATCCCCGTTTTGGAAGATGCAGCTACAAATCCTTGAGCTAAGGTATTCAAGTCCATGATCGACCTTGGTGGAATGTTTTGGAACCATGTCAGTGTTTTTCCTTCTAATGTCATTCCAAATCCATCAAATTGAGTATGGAAATCAAATATGCCTTCTGCACTTAGCACTTGCTTAAAGCTTGCTAAGTGGTCATATGGATCTCCAAATCCACTATATTTTTTGACCCATTTTTTAAAATCAGCTTATCTGTCACGTCTATTTGGTTCAACTCCCAATCTCCTCCCTGTTGGTCCTGTT
The DNA here is from genome assembly GCF_014529385.1 of Adiantum capillus-veneris. NCBI lineage: Eukaryota > Viridiplantae > Streptophyta > Polypodiopsida > Polypodiales > Pteridaceae > Adiantum > Adiantum capillus-veneris. The sequence goes on along the minus strand of NC_140934.1, from coordinate 200,707 downwards.
CCGAGTCCTTCAAAACAATCTGCTAGAAATAGTGACTCATGTAGCCTTGGACTGGCTTTAGTGTCACCTGGTTTTCTTCGTGATGAGGTGGTTTCTGGTTTCTTAACATTACTCTCAAAATATCTCTTGCGGAGTTCATCTCTTGGAATAGTTTCTGGTCCTTGGCCCAATATCCAATCCCTTATGGAGTATCCTTGGTATTTGGTTTGTTCCACCTCCTCAGGAGTCATCATAACAAAATTGTTGTTATAACAATTCCTAAACAGGTAGGTTGGTAGATTTGTTGATCTCTTATCTTTGATTTTGAAGATATAAATGATCTTAATGGGCATTAATTGTCCTTATTTGGCATGAGAAGTCCGTAGGAGATCTTTGACGTTTCTATCCTCCCAACAATAGACTCCGATCCTAGGATTATCCGTACTAAGCCGTTTCAGAGGCTCAAATCAACTTGATTGTATCTCTCAAATTATAAAGTTGGTGTTCCTTCTTTTGCTACCATATTTGGAATTATGGTATTTACTTCTAACCCCCATTTGTCTATCACGTCAGGGTTTTCAACTTGTAAATTTTGAGTTCCATTTCTATCCATGTATATTTTTCCTTGTTTGTTCACCCTGATTTCCTCTTCAAACTTTCTGCCATGGTCATCAATGCGAATAGAATACTCTTCATTAGGATCCAGGTAAACCTGAACTCCATGGGTTGAAAGCATGTTAACCTGTCGCGCTTTTTGTGCTAGTTAGCAGTTTCAAGTTAGCACATCTTCGAAAAGTTGGGCGTCCACTAAAATTTTTTACAAATAATATCAAAATTTTTCGGAGGTTGTACATTTGGATTCCTTGTTTCAAGTGCTTTCTATTGATATATCATATGTCATAGATCTTGGAGATGTAGCTCAAGTTATTGTACTAGTTAGCATATGTCAAAATTGTGCTAGTTAGCATTGTCCGGGACATGAAAAAGCATGACAAGTTAACATGCTTTCACCCGGCGATTAGTCTTATAAAAAGAGAGTATATGCTTATAGCGAATTGTTGTTCCGGTTTTCGAATGAGTCAAATAGAAGACATTTCAGATGTTGATTTTGAAAAAGTGTCTCAGACTTCTTCAAAGATAGTGTCCAAGTGATCTCCTTCATTAACACTCTCTTTGGTGGATACTCTACTAGCGGTCTCTCCAAATATGCCTTGATTTTCTAGTATACGATGAGATCTAAGGTTCATATAGACTTGTGAAGCCTTGGATAGAGTACTTATCGTTGAATTGACTTGTTGTCAATTTCTTCCACTTGACTTGATTGCAACTTCTATCAAGCTTTCAATTCCTTGTCTGCAACCTGATTCCTGTATCAGTTTTAATCAAGCTAGCTATTCTTTCCCAAAGACTGTACAATTCTTGCTAACTATTGTGAGTGGTCTATGTGTATCACGTCAAATCGATCTAACTGAGCTAGCAATTGAGACTTTCGGATTTCACTTTTACAAAAAGTCCAAGACTAATCTGCAACCTGGAAACTGAGTGAACAAGTACCAATTTGGATCTGATTGAAACCAAAATTGCCCGTGGGCCTTGTATTATGTGGATCTAACACTGTAGAAGTTCAAAAGTCAAAAATCATGTCTCTGTGTATTAGTAGTAAATAATTGTGATTATTTACTTTTCTCAAATTTTTGCACTTTCTCGCTTGTTTTGCCAAGTATACAACTTGGACAAGTTTCACTAAGTTTGAACAAACTTTGTTTAAGTTATCAATTGTTTTGTATCCGCAGACCCAATTTTCAAGAAGCTGGCTTAAGTCACATAAACAACTCACAGATGATTCCTTTGGAGAGAGAAATGTTCTGAATTCCACTTCGGATTCTACTTACCCTACTCCTAGGCTCTACTGAATGGGGTTGTGGAAAGTGTCAACAAATTCTTGTTTTCTTGTTTTTTATGGTTTTTTGAGCCTTGATCTTAAGACTTGTCTTGTCCATCAATCATTCTCAAAATCCTAATCTAATTCTACAATCCTACAATCCTAAAGGTACTTAGCAAGTACGCTTACTTCCAAGCTACCTCTACACATCAAAAGACGACAATCTTAAGCTATGAGGTTTTTAAAAGAAAGTTTTGACTCTAGGAGATCCTAGCCAAAGTTAATAGAACTACTCAATGAAAGATTAGAATGGGTATTTTGGAGCCTTCTTGTGTGCCATATTTGAACAGGTGGTTCAATGTGCCTAAGAAGAATGGAGCTTTGTAGTTCATACAAGATATGCAACTTGTAAAAAAGGCTATCATCAGGAATGTGGGTAAAAGGCCAATAGTGGATGAATTTATAGGAAGGTCAATTTACTCAATGGGGGATCTCTATTCAAGGTATGATCAGTTCCAGTTAGATGTTGAGAGTAGAGATCTGACAACTATGAAAACACCTTTAGGGCTGGTAAGGATGTGTACCTTATCTCAAAAAGCAACAAAACTAGTTACACATATAATGAATGGGATAAACAATTCACTACGTGACTTCATATCTCAAATCACAATGCCATTTCTTGATGAGTGCCCATCCAAGGATGTGAAGACAAAGATAAAGATGAAGCTATGGATTCAAGGGGGTGCCGTAAGTTTGTTACATACCATATCAAAGATTATGAGAAGATTTTATCAAGGTTGGAAGAAGTTCATCTTACCCTCTTAGGACAAAAATTTGTATTTGGGATTAATGAAGCGTTGATTGCGGGGCATATGTGTGGTCCTTATGGTAGAAGGACTTGTCCAAAAAAGATGGATGTGATAAAAAACATGAAAGAAACATCCATAAATGTCATTGAAGTTCGAAGACTTCTTGGTGCTTGTGTCTTCTCTCTTATTTGGATACCACATTATGAAAATGTAGCAAATCCTCTTCACAAGTTGAGAAAGAATTAGAAGTTTCAATGGGAAGTTTAGCACACAAAAGCCATGAGGGAGCTAAAGTAGCTACTTCTTTTGTGCGATGGGTGTCTAACCTCACTCCTATCTTATTGCAGACATGGCAAGAACCATGAATACAATTGTCAATCCATGGAAGAAAGCTGACTCAGCTAGTGCATAGAGGCTACAAGAGGTTGTCAATCTTTTGCAAAACAACAAACAACTCACATCTAACTCAAGCTACACTCAAATGACTGAAACCACCAAAAACTAATTGCTCATCGGCAAACAAATCACATCGGTTACAACATTAAACAGCATCCAAACGTTATGAAACTTCTAGGACATGTTTATAAGACCTAAGCGCACATGCTTATGGTCTTAAATCTCACTTTAGATCAAGTGCAATTAACAGCAGTGAGTTTTTGACCTAGTCGTTTTCGACCCAGAATGCATCTAAATGCTTAGCAATGATGCCCCAATACCCCGCCTATACTTATTTTTTTTATTTTAAATCTTAAATTACTACTTATGATGAGATTAGGCCGCGTGTCGGCGACGCCAAAAGCTACGAAATACCGTGAAATGCTTACACCAATGCGTAGAGCTCTTACCTGCAGTTGCAACGCAATAGACGCGACTGCAATGTGACAACCGGGGATGGAGTAGGAAGTGTGAGAAGGAGAGAAGCGAGCATCGTTAGCTCACGTTGTGTTTCTATCATCCAAAACTTATAAAAAACTCACAAAAATTGGCTTTTATACCTTAGCCAAGGTTTTTGGTGGTCAAAACTAATAATCTGGGAGCTCTTAACTAAAGATAGTTTGATACAATCTGGAAGCTTGTATCCCCGGCTCATCAATTACACTACTCATCTAGAAAGTAGGAGTTACAATATTCGTGATTTTTCAAAATAATAAGTGTTTTTACAATGAGAGCTCCAAAAAATGGTATCCGAGTTAGCTTGCTGCTAACATCTTTCATCACCAACCTTGAGAAAGGTAGACTATGTATGTGAGAGACCTGTCATTGTGACAGGGGACACGAGTCCTAAAAGGATAGGATGGGCAGTAGGGCAATATGATGACCAAGGAAAAAGGTTTGTGGTGAGGTTTGGAGCTAAGGTTTTGAGTTCTCGTCAATGAGATTCTACACAAGTAAAATGGGAACTAAGGGGGGGGTGTAACATTTAATGGCCTAATAACTTATGTGTAGCGGAAATTAGCATGAACATAGTGGGCATTTCATTAGAACATATTCCTAATGAGAATTACAAGAGTGCTTTAATGGAGAGAGCAACAAAAAGAATAACACCTAGTTAGATAGCATAGACAATACTTTCAAAAGAGAGAGAAATTAAGCTATTGACAACAGTTGAGGACCGGATTTGCATGGAGCCGGTCCCCCCTCCAAAAGGCTTTGTATTATGGTTTCTCCCATCAAGAGAGACATTGTACAATACAATTCTTTGTGTTCCTTCAAGACTAGCTAGTGCAATGAAGATGGAAGCTTCATACACTAAGCAAAACACTTAATCAAACACAACTTGAATTATCCCCGTTCTCAGACCCAAGACCTCACACACCTTCGAAGATGGTGAGAGCTAGCAGGGTATGAGAGTAGATTGAGAGGAAGAAGGAGTATCTTACGAGAAAGATGTACATCTCCTCACATAATCACTCATATTAGCATAGCTTAGCTTAGTAATTAGCTTGGTAGAGGAGATGAGCATGCATTGAAGCTTGGCTCTTGGTTGGATTTGCATCCACATGCCAAGAGAGTGTTGATGTAGGCTTCTATCTCACAAGCTTGGAGTAGGTGATGAGCTCTCCATTAAAGCTTGGGAGGAGATAGAGTAATCTTTCTTCACACATGGTCAAGTGTGAGTGTGTGTGTGTCAATGCCAAGCAAAAATCAGCCCCCTCTCTCTCTTGGGCGAGCCCTAGCTGCTAATTTGGTCTGGCTTTTGCCTCATTGGACCTCCCCAAGTCAAGCCAATAGGTATTAAGTAGCATAAGTGATAGCCTTTTGACATGTGTCCCCCTTTCCCCTTTTGTGAGAGCTTTAGGTAATTAAATAATTAAACTAAACTCTCATTGGACCCCTTTGTCTCCTGGCCAATAGAAATCAAGCAAGCCATGGGGCTTCTGAATGCTCATTGGACCCTTTGGGAGACTGCCCAATAGTCTTCTAGAAGACTTAAATCTCATTGGTTTCTTTTATTAAATGTTTTTAAATTAATTAAACTACATTTACTCTAGCTTAATTCTCATTGGTCCACTTCAAGGGTCTTCCAATAGCAATTGGGCACACCTTGTGGGCATCTGGCCTAGGGAGCTGACATGTGTCCCTCATTCCCTTTGTGTAAAGGGAGCCTGTCTGTGTGTGTGTGGCTTTCTCTCTCATCCCCTACCTTTGGGGCTCGCCCCCTCCCATGTAGGGATGTGCAAAGACTTTTAGGGCACACACTAAGCATCCAATTTTCCCTAGGGTTGACCTTTGGACACAACCTTTGAATTTTGGAACCTTAGCATTTTGGAAGTCTTAATGGGCTGAACCTTAGGGTCTTTTTAGCCCATTGTTGCACATGGCTCTTTTGCACATGGCCCCCCCCCTTGGATCCCTATTTTCCCTCCTTTGGATCCCTACTGTGGCCGATCTGCTAGCTTAACCAATATTCTAGCTTTTTCTCCCTTGGTACTTCCCCACATTAAATGATCAGTTTAATATGAGAAAATCATTTAGGAGAATTAGATATTGATTATTATGACATTACCTCTCTCTTGAAATCATAGTCGTCCTCGACTATGGTGTAGAGAAGATAAAGCATATTCATGAGTCCTTTTCTTAGCGGGTAGAGGATCCCTATGTTACCCTACGACATCATTCCATAATGGATGACTAGTCCATTTGGCGCTTGAGAGCCTGAGGCTGCCGCAAGCATGTCTGCACATTAGTCCTATCAGTCTTCCATAGTAGAGTGACAAGCTCTACTCTGTGTTTGGGAGACGTCGTCTCCACAAACTTGATCTAAGCATGCATACTACTTCATTTTTGTGCACAAATAAAGAAAAAGAGAGTCTTATAAGACAAAAATTTTGTTCATTTTTAACATTTTTAACATTTGCTTACTCTTGGGAAGCATTGTAAGCATTGACAAGGTTTAGGTTATCCTTTAATTGTATGCCTTGCATCCATCTAGCATCTTCGAAAGGATAATTCTTAAACTTAATAAGATATCGTCGGATAGTCTTACCGCCTCTTAATACCTTGTCTTCATGTCGGAGAATGGACTCGGGCTGCAGCACCTCCTCTTGGTCCTCGATCTCCGGTGGGTCTTCAATAGTTGGTTCTTGAGGTGGCTCTCCTTTGTAAGGCTTTAATAGGCTCACATGAAAAGCATTGTGTATGAGCCAATGATTGGGCAACTTAAGTTGATAGGCCATCTCATTGATTGGCCTAAGAATCTGGAAGGGACCATAGTACCTTTTTGCTAGTTTAGCATAGTACTTTTGGTGGCCCGTAGGATTCTTGCTCGTCGTGTGCCTTAATCGAGCCTTGGGAAACTTTACCAAGACCCAATCGTTTTCTTTAAAGGCTTGGGCTCTTCTGTGCTTGTCAGCAGCAGCCTTTTGCCTTTGCTGTGAGATAGAGATAGCATCCTTAATCTTTTGGAAAGATTCTTGTAGGTCTCGGCTATACTCATCTGCAGCGAAGATCTTCCCATGTACCTTAAGTAGCAAGGGACTTTTTGATCTTCCCTCAATTACCTCGAAAGGTGCTTTTCCTGTGGAAGTATGTACAGTGTTATTGTAAGCAAACTCTACTAAGGGTAACTACTTCTCCCATTGGGATCTTTGATCTACTTCCGTTACATAGGCTTTTAGTAGATCGAGAATGGTTAGGTTAGCTATTTCACTTTGGCCATCAGTTTGTGGATGATAGGCCGAAGAGAAGTTTAGCCTTGTTCCTAAATTCTCAAAGAGACCCTTCCAGAAATTACTGGTCATTCTAGGATCTCTATCCGACACTATGGACATTGGCAAGCCATGGTACTTGAAATTTTGTGAAATGAAGAGGGTTGCCATTTGATGGGCTTTGATAGTCTTTTTGACAGGTATAAAATGAGCTTGTTTACTGAACCTGTCTACTATTGTCCATATTCCCGTATTCCCATGGATAGACTTAGGCAATCCAAAGATAAAATCCATGGATATGCTCTCCCAAGGTGAATTAGGGATTGGCAAGGGTTGAAGCAATCCAGGTTGCTTCCCTCTATCAAATTTTGTCTTTTGACATACCACACATTTGGAAACATACTCTTGTATGTTCACTTTCATGGTAGGCCAATAGAAATATGTTTCAATTCCCTTTAAGGTAGACTGAATCCCTCTATGCCCCGCATATGGGGGAGCATGAGATTCATACATTACTTTCTCACGTAGTGAGTTAGTAACGCATAGTCTATTGCCATAGAGAAGATAACCATCTTGTAAAGTAAATGGTTCTTCTTTCTTCCCTAATGCAAGGGCTGAAATCACATCTCTAAAATCGGGATCAATAGCATACTCATCTATCATTGAAGATAGATCATTGTGAGTTGCTATAGAAACCGCATTCACTCTCGGTCGTCTTGAGAGTGCCTCGGCTACTTGATTATGCTTGCCAGCAATGTGAGCAATATGAAAATGAAATTGCGAAAGGAAATTGGCCCACCTCATTTGTTTGTCGGAGAGCTTGGTCTGCGTCATGAAGTACTTAAGACTTTGGTGATCCGTTCGCAGAATGAAAGGAGTCCCCAATAAATAGTGCTTCCATGAGTCTAAGGCATGTAGAACTGCAAGGAGTTCTTTTTTGTATATGCCTAGAGCTTTCTCAACAGGGTCGAGCCTTCGACTCTCATATAAGCCTATGGCGTGCCCTTCTTGGAGCAAAACAGCCCCAAGGCAATCACCATAAGCATCACATTGGACCTCAAATGGTTTTGAGAGATCCGGTAGTGTAAGCACAGGTTGAGAGATAAGCTTTTCGAAAGCATTGTTCTCCTTAGCAGACCATGTATACCTAACACTTTTCTTTGTTAGGTCATGTAATGGTCCCGCAATTTGTGAGAAATTTTCTATGAAGCGTCTATAGTATGCACACATACCTATAAAGCTTCTTAGTTCATGAAGATTCCTTGGTTTAGGCCATCCTTTTATTACCTCTAACTTGGATGGATCCATTTGGATTCCATCTTGAGAGATAATGTGACCTAAATACTGAATCTCTTGCAAGAAAAATTCACTTTTCTTTCGATTAACATAAAGTTTATTCTCTCTTAAAACTTGAAATATTACCTGGAGGTGTTGCTTGTGTTCCTCCAATGAATTAGAGTAGATGATAATATCATCAAAGAACACTCCAGTGAAGGTTCGATGAGGCCTGAACAGCTTCTCCATCAAGCGGTTGAATGTGGCTGGTGCATTGGTCAAGCCAAAAGGCATGACAATGTATTCGTAAAGACCAAATGTAGTACGAAATGCGGTCTTTACAATGTCTTGATCAACTATATATCCTTATTTCATGATAGCCACTTTCTAGGTCAATCCTACTGAAGTAGGTCGATCCTTGTAGCTTATCAAATAGGTCTTCTACCCGTGGAACGGGAAACCTATTCTTGATAGTGATCCTATTTAGTGCTCTATAGTCGACACACATACGATATGTGCCGTCTTTCTTTTGCACTAATAGCACAGGTGAGCAAAATGGAGATGAGCTAGGCCTAACCATGCCCTTCTCAACTAACTCATGCACTTGCTGCATAATCTCCTCTTGTTGAGCTTGAGAAACTCTATAAGGAGGTTTGTTAGGCGGTGAACTTCCTGGAAGAAGTTCAATTGCATGGTCATCATTACCTCGTTTAGGAGGTAGCTCACAAGGGATGTCGTCAATAAAAACATCTTGAAACCCCTTGAGAAAATTGGATAACTCTAATTCCTTTTGGTTGTTTTTATTTTCTTTTGCTAAAGCATTAGGTTCATTTTGAGAATCTTTAACAAAAATCATGTACACGGAAATAGAGCTCTTTATTGACTTGTTGAAAGCTGGTGTATGTACAATGGGGATGGTGTTACCCATCTCCTTAGCATCTATATACATGTCTTTTTCCCTGAACTTAAAGGAGATTCTCCTTTCAGGAAATTTAACATCTGCAGCCAGGCGGTCGAACCATGGTGCCCCTAGGATTACATCCTCATGCTTGAGAGGAGAGATAAAGAAGTCCTCTTTGTCCACATAGCCTTGGACATGAAGCCTCAATTTCCCGATTAAGGGAGTGACTGAAGCTTCTTGCCCCTTGAAGGCACTGTCTGCGGGTAGGATATCTCCCATCTCGTAGGATTGTATGCCTAGCTTGGTGTCTAACTCCATAGATATGAAATTGTGAGTAGAACCAGGGTCAAAGAGAATAAAAGCATCATGTTCTCTTACCTTTCCCCAAGCATGGCATAGAGGAGATCCTTTGTGGTGAGTTTGGTGAATCTCCTCCTCTTGGATTTCAACCAAAGAAGCTTTAAGAGGATCTTGGCGGTTGTTCTTTTGGGGACAAGCGCGGTACGCATGCCCTTGTTCGCCGCACTTGAAACACCAGTTATCCTTACGATAACGCTCAAGCTCTTCAAGAGAGAGTTTATTCTTTCCTTTGTAGACTCCCTTCTCTTTAGCTTTGTTGGAATTGCCCTTATGAGACTTTTGGACATTGTCCTTCCCCTTAGGCTCATTGGAACCCTTGTTTTCCGGGGGCTTATTATTTCTTTTACCCCCCGTTTGGAAATTGATTCGAGAGGCCACCATAGTATGGCCTTTGGGAGTTGACATACTCCGCCATTTCTTCGGTTAAGCCCGCACAAAATTGTTGCTTTTGCTCTCCAGAATCCAACTTTTTGAAGACAGTGTCTTTGAGTTGTAGGTCCCAAAACTTGTCTACATATTTGTGGATGGATTCAGTGGGAGAGAGCTTTAAGCTTCGCCATTCGGTGAGTACTTTGTCTTTGGCATCGGTGGCCAAAAACTGCTTCATAATGGAAGCTCTTAAAGCCTTCCATGTTCGTGGAGCTTCACCGTTGGCTCGTAGGCTAGAACACCATTGTCTGGCGGACTTTTGAAAGTGCATAGCTACATGGCGTAGCTTAGAGGACTCCGTGAAGCCCTCATCTCCAAACGTCGGATCGAATTGCTAGATAAAGGCCAAGACTTTGTCCGTAGCACCAAAGGTGCCATCATAGGTAAGGAAAGGGATGCTCTTCCCTCCCTCTTTGAATTTCTTCAGCTTGGACGACCTCTTCCATGCGGCATAGGATTTCCTATGGCCTCTTCTTTTTGATGGTTCAAAAGTTGCACCATCACTTTCTTCAGAAGGTGAAGAATTTGAAGAAGGTGGAGAAGAGGGTGACCGCTTTCTCGCCTTTTTCTTGTCTTGATCTTTGTCGTCTTCACCATAGCTTTCATAAGAGGAAGAGGATGAAGAAGATGGAGAAGAGGGTGTCCTCTTTCTCGCCTTTTTCTTCTCTTTCTTTTTATCATCCCTCTTTGAATTGTGGTGAGGAGAAGAATACGATGGTCTTCTCCGCTTTGGTGGTGATGGAGAGCGTTTAGCCCGCCGTCTTCGTGGAGCCATCTCCGCCGAGGTGGCGGGAGACTCGCTTCTTTCTCGTTCCTTCAGTGGAGGCTCTTGAGTTCTCCTTTGGGAAGGAGATGCATCATCAAGAAGTAAATTCTTGAGCCCTTCATGGTGATGAGCTTGGAGAATCCCGTGAGCACGGAGCTGCCGTTGCACTTCACTTTGGAGAGATGGATTGCCCATGGCTTGTTGAAGCCTAGAAACAAGATAGTTAACAAGCATTGAAGCATCATTAGTAGCTTGCTCATGAGCAAAATCAAGGTTATCAACATTAATTTCACTCTCTTTACTATTGTCAGCCATTCTAACAACTTTTAGGTATACTTTGGCACTTCAAGCCCTAGTTGCTACTCCTCTTTACCCCTTTAGAAAAAGCACTCAAGCTACTGTACCCGCGGCTCGAATACCATTAATTGCAAGGAATAGAAGAGAGGGTCTTTCGACACCAAAACAGCACCGGCTCCTGTCAAGCTTCTAATAGCTCAATAGTGGTTAAGCCGTAGGTAAGCCCCGTAGGACTCCACTATTAAGACCATAGCTCTCGACGGTGATGCCCCGTTAACTGCACAAAGGCAGGCGCACTACAAGGCTGAAAAATCCCTATTCTACTTACTCACAGGCAATTAATAATACCAACCATTTGTAGCTAGCTTGAGGACCTCCCTTCTTGAGTAAGAAAAGAGAAACCTTGAGCTCTGATACCAATGTAACATTTAATGGCCTAATAACTTATGTGTAGCGGAAATTAGCATGAACATAGTGGACATTTCATTAGAATAGATTCCTAATGAGAATTACAAGAGTGCTTTAATGGAGAGAGCAACAAAAAGCATAACACCTAGTTAGATAGCATAGACAATACTTTCAAAAGAGAGAGAAATTAAGCTATTGACAACAGTTGAGGACCGGATTTGCATGGAGCCGGTCCCCCCTCCAAAAGGCTTTGTATTATGGTTTCTCCCATCAAGAGAGACATTGTACAATACAATTCTTTGTGTTCCTTCAAGACTAGCTAGTGCAATGAAGATGGAAGCTTCATACACTAAGCAAAACACTTAATCAAACACAACTTGAATTATCCCCGTTCTCAGACCCAAGACCTCACACACCTTCGAAGATGGTGAGAGCTAGCAGGGTATGAGAGTAGATTGAGAGGAAGAAGGAGTATCTTACGAGAAAGATGTACATCTCCTCACATAATCACTCATATTAGCATAGCTTAGCTTAGTAATTAGCTTGGTAGAGGAGATGAGCATGCATTGAAGCTTGGATCTTGGTTGGATTTGCATCCACATGCCAAGAGAGTGTTGATGTAGGCTTCTATCTCACAAGCTTGGAGTAGGTGATGATCAGCTCTCCATTAAAGCTTGGGAGGAGATAGAGTATTCTTTCTTCACACATGGTCAAGTGTGAGTGTGTGTGTGTAATTGCCAAGCAAAAATCAGCCCCCTCTCTCTCTTGGGCGAGCCCTAGCTACTAATTTGGTCTGGCTTTTGCCTCATTGGACCTCCCGAAGTCAAGCCAATAGGTATTAAGCAGCATAAGTGATAGCCTTCTGACATGTGTCCCCCTTTCCCCTTTTGTGAGAGCTTTAGGTAATTAAATAATTAAACTAAACTCTCATTGGACCCCTTTGTCTCCTGGCCAATAGAAATCAAGCAAGCCATGGGGCTTCTGAATGCTCATTGGACCCTTTGGGAGACTGCCCAATAGTCTTCTAGAAGACTTAAATCTCATTGGTTTCTTTTATTAAATGTTTTTAAATTAATTAAACTACATTTACTCTAGCTTAATTCTCATTGGTCCACTTCAAGGGTCTTCCAATAGCAATTGGGCACACCTTGTGGGCATCTGGCCTAGGGAGCTGACATGTGTCCCTCATTCCCTTTGTGTAAAGGGAGCCTGTCTGTGTGTGTGTGGCTTTCTCTCTCATCCCCTACCTTTGGGGCTCGCCCCCTCCCATGTAGGGATGTGCAAAGACTTTTAGGGCACACACTAAGCATCCAATTTTCCCTAGGGTTGACCTTTGGACACAACCTTTGAATTTTGGAACCTTAGCATTTTGGAAGTCTTAATGGGCTGAACCTTAGGGTCTTTTTAGCCCATTGTTGCACATGGCTCTTTTGCACATGGCCCCCCCCCTTGGATCCCTATTTTCCCTCCTTTGGATCCCTACTGTGGCCGGTCTGCTAGCTTAACCAATATTCTAGCTTTTTCTCCCTTGGTACTTCCCCACATTGAATGATCAGTTTAATATGAGAAAATCATTTAGAAGAATTAGATATTGATTATTATGACAGGTGGTTACATCATTGAGGTGTAACAAGGAGTACTAGATAGGGAAATAAGTGGGCTTGTGGACAGTGATTGTTTGCCTCTTCTTCGAATGATTGAAAATTGTTCAACCCCTGACATTGCTATGCTGCGATGGATAGCCTACATAAAGTCCTTGAATCTTGAGTTTAAGCATATTGCAAGGAAGGACAACCCAATGGAAGATATGCTATCTACGGCAAGGTATGAAGATGAACATGACATGATTGTTGAGGGAGATGATGTAGGTACAAAGTTTTACACTAGGTTCAAAGCATGGTTTGGTGTTACAAAAAGTAGTGTCCTTGACACAACATATGCTTGGTGATTCTTGTGTGTAAAAACCATGGGCATTGTTTTGGAATTGGGGAGGGCAAATAAACTTCTTTTTTAAGTGGACGTTTTTTTAACTTTAGAAGCATGCAATCCTAAGAAGAGGTGGGGGTGACGGCGGGGTCGGGGGGTGGGGTTACGGTTGGGAGCTTTCACTCTAGCACCTCTCCCTCTCTCTCTCTCTCTCTCTCTCTCTCTCTCTCTCTCTCTCTCTCTCTCTCTCTCTCTCTCTCTCTCTCTCTCTCTCTCTCTCTCTCTCCCTTGCACGTCCCTCTCCCTGTGTGTCTCTCTCAGTTTTGAACCTTCTCACCTCCCTTGCCGCCTCCATAGCCACCGAGCTGCTGTGTTGGAGCTCTCTCTCTCTCTCTCTCTCTCTCTCTCTCTCTCTCTCTCTCTCTCTCTCTCTCTCTCTCTCTCTCTCTCTCTCTCTCTCTCTCTCTCTCTCTCTCTCTCTCTCTCTCTCTCTCTCTCTCTCTCTCTCTCTCTCTCTCTCTCTCTCTCTCTCTCTCTCTCTCTCTCTCTCTCTCTCTCTCTCTCTCTCTCTCTCTCTCTCTCTCTGGAAATGGATAGTAGCGCAGGAGATTACTGTCTTGGTGATGCTCAGGACCTTTCTTTCGATGACATAGAAGGTGATGCTCAGAACCTCTCTTTCAACAAGGTAGAAGGTGATGCACAGCTCCTCTCTATCGACGAGATGGAAGTTTACGCACAATTCCTCTCTTTTGACGAGGTACAAGGTGGCCCAAGCAATGTTCAGTAGATGCACATCAATTCCATTAGCACTAGTATTCCAGCTGGTAATCAGGCTTTTCTTCGTGATTATTGGGCTGCAAAGAAACACGCACAGAGAAGCAAGGAAATACATCCTACGTCTGCTCTTGGATTACAGAAGCCAGGTCAAGAAAGAACATTTGTGTAGCGGTGGCTCGATGTTGGCGCAAGGAAATAGTAGGGATTGCAAAGAATGAGCAGAAGGAAATATTCTGGCAACTCCTGGACCACCAAACATTTTCCTTGATGCAACCATCGAATTTCAGCAAAGTCGAAGACACTCTTGTATCGGGTGTGCACAACACTTTGACTCAAATCAAGGTCCCTCATTCAGCAAGTGAACTTTTTGTAAAGAGAAGCTCTTTGGCAATGATTCTGAACAATAGTAGAAACTCACAATCAGTAAACCAATCCAGAATGGCTAGTATCTTGGGGATCCATCGAAGGAATATAGCTGCAGCAAGCTCACGGCTAGAGAATAAAGATGAAGATGAAGTGTTGCCATTGAGTGCTTGTGAGAGACAATTGCCACGAGAAACCGTTATTACCAATGAAACAAGAGATTTGGTATATGCATTTTGGACATCAGAGAGCAGAGTTTCACCCAACAAGAAAGACATATGCAAGATGAGAATTGGAAGGAAAAGTGTCATCAAACATCCGATACATCTACTCGACGAATCTCGGGTACCAACAACTTCTAGTAATTGTTCATCTTGTTTGGTGCTACTTTACACTAGGTTGGTAACCTAACAGGACATAAAAGTGTCCTTTTAGGGTTTTGAAAAAAACCTCCAAAACCATAGTAGATCCACTCATTTTGTAAAATCCTTTCATGAGGTTATAGTTCAAGGCCTACTATACATGGAAAAAATAAGAAACTTGTAAAATTTCTCATCTTTTGGTCACACCAAGCCTCCAAAGTTGATGGACCAGTCCATTTTCATCAAAACAGTCATTTCTTACGTTTTGTTGCATAAAAATAAGATTAGGGATTTTTGTAGGACATGAGATAAATTCCCTAGTTAACTTCAATGGGTTGGTGATCAGAACATATGATTGCTTCTCACTCACTATTTTTTGTTTTTCCAAAATAAATGGGTACAAAAAAGTTGAATTTTTACCATTCTGCAAACATATCATCAAAGTTTCTATAGCCACGCTCAATACAAATAATATATGCATGTTTTCTTAGTTCCCTATTGTCCTTTATGTTCATAAGGAGCCATGGAGCATGTCAAAAGAATGATACATCTCTTACCAAGGGGAATCTTGGGGACAAAGATGAAGTGTTAAATACAACAAACATGAAAAAACTGGGTTCAACATTATGAGTTGTAGAATCCCATAGAAACTATTCAATATCTAGATAAATTTGATCCTTATGACTTGATATGGTTACTACCTACAAAATGCATGTAGTTGTCACACGAAACCAACAATATTGAAAAAGATATACTTGATATACTAGAATGGTTTGTTTTCTTCTATAATTGAAAAAATCAACCATCGTTGTGTACTATGCAAAATAGGGTATTAGGTGCCCCAAAACTCAAGGAATATTAGCTTTACGTTAAAATATGTGACATAGAAAATCAAAAATACATTTGGATATCATGAAATCCACCAAAAAAATCATAGAAGAGCTAAAATTGGCTAAAAAACAGGATTTGACAATTTTTGTAATTTGGTCATAACTTACAACTTTAATATTTATTTCTCCCTAGAAGCATCAGGACATGTTGAGGATACTAAACATAAGTTTCTAGCATTATAGACCTCACAAACATGAATTCTAGAGTGGTATAGTTGCAAAAAGTTGAAAAAAGACAAAAACAGGACCCGTTTTTTCACACAGTTTAGGTTGTGAAATGTTGTGCAAGGACAATGTTAAGGATGGAATTGATATTCCAAAAAAATGTCGAGTTTTTTTCAGCTCATGAGACAAATTTCTAGATAGATAGCACCTGAAAATCCATTTTGAAACTCTTGACATAGTTCAAGGAAAATGGTCACTTAACAGGACATAAAAGTGTCCCAGGACATAAAAGTGTCCCATTACCAACCTAGTGTTAAGGCTTATTTGGTCCAGATAGTACCAAATTTGATAGTCTGCTGTACGGCAGAGGGTGTTTACAGTACCAAAGAATATCTATAAAGTACCAAATCCTAGCTATCGACTGCCAAAGCCTATCCATAGAGTTTAAAACCCTCTCTATAGAGTACCAAAAACTAATTATCCAGTACCAATGCCTATGTATAGAGAACCAAAAGTCTATTTACAGAGTACCCAACTCAACGGATACCACCAAAGCCTCTCTGTAGAGTACCAAATCCTATCACTATAGGACCAAGATCTATTTACATGG
The DNA here is from genome assembly GCF_014529385.1 of Adiantum capillus-veneris. NCBI lineage: Eukaryota > Viridiplantae > Streptophyta > Polypodiopsida > Polypodiales > Pteridaceae > Adiantum > Adiantum capillus-veneris. Next base: position 184,360 of record NC_140934.1, on the reverse strand, counting down.
TACCCCACACTTCTGATAGTACGAAAGCCTATATGTAGAGCACCAAATCATGTCTATCGAGTACCAAAGGCTATCTATGGAGTACCAAAGCACATTTGTAGAGTACCAAATCCGGTGTATCTAGTACCAAAGCATATGTATGGAGTACCAAAGCAGATATGTAGAGTACCAAATCCGGTATATCGAGTACAAAATCCTAGCTATCGAGTGCTAAAGCCTATCCATAGAGTTTCAAACCCTATCGATAGAGTACCAATACATATTTATCCAGTACCAATGCCTATGTATAGAGAACCAAAAACTATTTATAGAGTACCAAACTCATCGGATACCACCAAAGACTATCTGTAGAGTACCAAATATTCTCTGTAGAGTACCAAATCCTATGTGTAGAGTACCAAAGCCTATCACTATAGGACCAAAGTCTATTTATAGGGTACCCCACACTTCTGATAGTACCAAAGCCTATATGTAGAGTACCAAATACTGTATATCGAGTACCAAAGACTATCTATAAATTACCAAAGCACATATGTAGGGTACCAAATCCGGTATATCGAGTACCAAAGCCTATCTATGGAGTACCAACTCAGATCTGTAGAGTACCAAATCCGGTATATCGAGTACAAAATCCTAGCCATCGAGTGCCAAAGCCTATCCATAGAGTTTCAAATCCTCTCGACAGAGTACCAAAACCTATTTATCCAGTACCAATGCCTATGTATAGAGAACCAAAGTCTATTTACAGAGTACCAAACTCATCGGATACTACCAAAGACTATCTGTAGAGTACCAAATCCTCTCTGAAGAGTACCAGATCCTATCTATAGAGTAACAAAGCCTACCACTATAGGACCAAAGTCTATTTAGAGGGTACCCCACACTTCTGATAGTACCAAAGCCTATATGTAGAGTACCAAACTCATCGGATACCACCAAAGACTATCTGTAGAGTTCCAAATCCTCTCTGAAGAGTACCAGATCCTATCTGTAGAGTACCAAAGCCTACCACTATAGGACCAAAGTATATTTACAGGATACCCCACACTTTTGATCGTACCAAAGCCTATATGTAGAGTACCAAATAATATCGATAGAGTACCAAAGCCTACCGACTGTACCAAATCTACGGTACTATATTTGGAACTTTTTGGTACTATTGAACTTGGGTGCACGTCTGTCCACTATTACAGTACCAAAATTGGTACTTTTGGGTACTGTTGAACTTGGGTGCACGTCTGTCCACTATTATAGTACCATATTTGGAACTGTCAAAAGCCAGTTTTGACACTACTGCAGTAGTGAAATTTTACTAGTACCATGATATTGGTTTTTTTCTGAATCGTTTTGTTTTTGTGCCATAGGTTGAGTTGTACCAAAGATTCAAGAAGGCTCACCCAACAGTGGTAGTCTCTCTTAGATGCTTCGAGGCATTGAAGCCATACTTTGTACGGAAGTTGAAGGACAGAAATACTTACTGTTGTGTGGTTCATGTGCAGATGCTCTATTTCAAAGAGGCCCTTAATCAAATGCGGCAGAACAAGTTCGGGCACCACGGGAAAGGTCACCTTTGCACTTTCTCCGTTTGCTGCAGAGGTGATGAGAGAGGAACGTGTTTTGCAAACCAAGCAGTGTGTCAGCACATCAGCGTTATGTGGGAATCCATCATGTGCCCAAATCCTCCAAATTGTGAATACCATGCAAAGAAATGCTTGATGGGGGACTGCTCACAATGTGGAGTACGGAGGTTGACATTTTGTCTCGATGAGATAGCAGAGGATAGCAAGGAGGTGTCTGTGAAGGTTTTCATGGAGATTGGAACAGGACAGGTTCACGAAGGTGGGAGTGAGAAGAAGAGAAAGGACTTGATTGTGCAACGGATGAAAAGTGGGACTTTTCTTAGCCTATTTTCAGCCCATCTGATAGCCTTCATCAGGCACAACTTTGTCTTCCGCTGGAAAGCCCAACAATTCAAGGACTGTTTGCAAAATTTTCCTAGCAACATTGTAGTATCTGTTATTGACTTTGCGGAGAATTATCCCTTTAAAGTTCAGAATGAAATTCAGTCAATGCATTGGTGGTCTACCCAAGTCACAATACTTGTGCACATCAATTATTTAAGAAATGCAGCATGTGGTACACAGAAGACGCTACACTTCTACATATCAGATGACAAGCAGCATGACACATTGTTTGTACAAAATTGTTTCTTGCTGCATGACAAGTGGTTGAAAGAACGAGGACATTCTCTGCAACAACATTGGGTTTGGTCAGATGGTGCTGCTTCACAATTCAAGGCCCGTAGACCTTACTATTTTGTGGCCAGGTACTATCAAATGACAGGCTTGCACATGATGCATAACTTCTCTGAATCCGGCCATGGAAAAGGTGAACATGATGGGGTAGGGGCAGTCATCAAGAGAAATTTGATGCATGAGGAATTGAAACCAGATGGCTGGAGTATGAAGTGTGCAGCCGATGTTGTCAACTTTTTGAAAGCAACTTTTCAGCCAAGAGAACAGTCTCAGAGGTGTAATACGCAAAGAGTCTTTTGGCTTATTGGCGCGAATGAAGTACAGTGTAATCTGCAATGGGAATGTGAGCGCATCGTTGGCTCTCTCTCATTTCATTGTGTTGATGGCTATTCACAGGACAACCGCACCGCCATACGCTTTCGATCACTTTCATGCTTTTGTGATCCGTGTATGCGTGGGTTGTGGAGAAGATGCAAGAACAAAATGCACATTGAAGAATGGAAATATGTCTGCATCAAACCATTTCCAGAGTCCAGGGATACAATTAGGGATGACAAATCAGATGACGAGGAGGGTGGAGATTCAACATCGATTCCGATGAGCCAAGTGTCCAACCTGCCACTATATGAAGGATGCCGTGAAATGTTAAGTGGCATGTTGTCCATAGGGGATAATTTTGCAGTAAAAGTAGATGAGGCAAACAAAGACTTCTACATTATCAAATGCACAGAAGTGTTGTACCAAACGGTGAAAGCACAAAAGGATAAGTGGCATAACAAAATTGTTAGAGGAGGGAAGGTTGTTGAAGGCCTTTTTTATGGCCAAGTTGAAGGAAAAGCTGATACATACCGGCTATTGGATCACACATCTCTGGTAATGATCTACTCACATCTTGTTAAGGCCATACTTTTCCCGATGGAGCCTATTGCAGGATCCCTAGGTCAAATTTTAGAATACAAGTTGTCTATTGAAGTATATGAGAGGATATACAATAGCATGCCATATCATGATGATGAGAGCGACAAAGGTGCGTCCATGTTACTTGAGGGCAATGAGAAGCCCTGATTGAACAACTGAATCCGGTAGTCAATAATACCAAATCTAGTAGTCAACAGTACCAAGTGTATTCCGCACTATGTGCTTTTTAGTGACTGAGTCAACTTGATTTTTTGGCCCTGAGCTTTATCTGTTCTCTCTATCTAGTTCTGTGTTGGTATGTTACCTTTCATTACATTACTGTTTCAGTTGTCCTCACTATATGTGCATTTGGTACATTTTGGTACTGTTGAACTTGGGTGCTTCTCTGTCCACTATTACAGTACCAACTTTGGTACTTTTTGGTACTGTTGAACTTGGGTGCACGTCTATCCACTATTACAGTACCAAATTGGAACTGCTTGAACTTGATGTATCACTTATGGTTTACTTTATTGCTCTATCTGGTTCTATGTTGGTATCTTACCTTTCATTACATTACTGTTTCAGTTGTCCTCACTATATCTCTACTTTTTGGTACTGTTGAACTTGGGTGCACGTCGATCCACTATTACAGTACCAAATTTGGTACTTTTTGGTACTGTGTTGAACTTGGGTGCACTCCTGTCCACTATTACAGTACCAAATTTGGTACAATTTGGTACTCCTTGAACTTCCTGTATCACTTATGGTTTACTTTATTTCTTGGTATTTTTTAGTTTGTCTATTCGCATTTGATACGACTACCTTGAGCAATGTCTAGAACTACGTTGATAACATGAAAGGTATGCCAAACACACCCTTCTAGTTTTTTTAACAAAAATGCAAACATAAGGGGTACATATAATACTTAAAAATATATTCTAATAATTTATTATTTAAATACCTCTTGTTTGCACATGCTATATGGGTGAAAGCATGTATAGGTGGACCGCTTTTGCCACTATATAGTATATGGTTTTTGGGGTTGAGAAAATGGGTGGTTTAGGCGTTTGAAACAGTGGGATTAAATTCAAAATTTATGGAAAAAAAGGGTTAAAATTTGACGTGTACTAAGTGAAAGCGCTTACTCATTAACGATCACCTCAAGGTACGTTCAAGCACTTAATGCAAATATTCTCTCGAGTCTCATCACTCTGTCTCGCTCGTTCCTCCCCCCTCTCTCTGTCTCGCCAGCGCCATTCAGGTTTCTGATTCTGCAAACAGAAAATTTCCTACAGGGTCACGGAATCAGGGGAATCACCTCTCCGCTTTGAAACAGCATCGGCAGCAGTAGAGTCAACGCCCCCGTCGGTGTTGTCCACAATAGTATCGTTCGCAAGTACTTCTTCCTGCTCATCCTCGGCCTCCCTCCGATCTTTGTTGCCTTCCGACCCCTCCTCCCCTTCACTCCCCTTTGTGGTTTCCACCCCCTCCCCAACACCCCCCTTTGTGGGTTCTTCCTCTCCCTTCTTGGCCGTTGCTTCATCGAGCTTTGTGTTGGCAGCATCCTTGCTTTCCTCCGCATCCAGCTCCACAACAACAGGGACTTTACCTTCCTCCTTGTCCTTAGTCTTTTTACCATCTCTGGCCTCCTCCTCACTTTTACTTTCGCTGTCACCTGTTGCCTCACATCTTTGCCCCGTCACATTGTCTTTCCCTACAAAATTACCTTGCTTCAGATCGTGGAGAACATTTGATATCTCCCTTGTCACCTCATCGACGTCCCATATTCGACTTGCAGCCAACTTTGTGGCGTGCTGGTCAGCAACTACAGCATCCTGCTCCTTTGCAAACACAAAGAAAGACAGCACATACTAACTTGTATGAAAACCTCATTGAGTTGCAAGTGCGCATATGTATTCAAAAATGCACACATACTTACTCTTGACAACTTGAAGCCCACTGGCCCAGGACTTTGCCAAATCAGAGATTACCATATTACAACCCGTCTTGACACACTGATCCCTGCTTTGTAACAGAGCACTGAAGCAAAAGGGATGATACTAGTATCGGCACTCTAGCATGAAGGTTCCGACTACATGTGCGCACTCCAAGGGCTCACCGCATGCAACACACATACGAAACACCGGGATCACATTTATCGAATCATTAACCTGGGGCCTAGGATATAGTAGGAACCTCTTCCCAAGCCTGATATCAAACAACATCTCCTTCACAAATAGGGTATGCTCTTGACCTTCCTTCCATTTTTTCTCCAGAGTGTCATACTCAGCCTGTTGACACCTAGCGGTCCCAATTAGTTTCAAAAACTACCAAGAAGTCATACCGAGACTGGTACTTCTAAGTACTGTAATACGAAAAAGAACCCAAACTACCAAAACCACCAAAACTACCAAACTCGGGAATCATATAGTACCAAAAACATATAAATATCCTCAATGCAGAACTAAACTACCCAAACCTTATCAAAACTACCAAAAGCCACTTTTTGCAGCACTTTCAAATAGTACCTAAAAGTACCAAAACTACCAAAAGCCACTTTTTGAAGCACTTTCAAATAGTACCTAAAAGTACCAAAACTACCAAACAAACTTTTTGCATCACTTTCAAATAGTACCTAAAAGTACCCAAAACTACCAAAATCAAACTATCAAACAAGCTTTTTGCAGCACTTTCAAATAGTACCTAAAAGTACCAAAACTACCAAAATCAAACTACCAAACCCACTTTTTGCAGCACTTTCAAATAGTACCTAAAAGTACCAAAACTACCAAATCAAACTACAGAAGCCACTTTTTGCAGCACTTTCTAATAGTACCTAAAAGTACCAAAAGTACCAAAACTCCCAAAATCAAACTTTCAAATAGTACCAAAACAACCAAAACTACCAAGACTACCAAAGAAACACTTTTTGCAACACTTTCAAAAACTACCAAAATTACCAAAATCAAACTACCAATTACACTTTTGCAGCACTTTTAAATAGTACCTAAAAGTACCAAAACTAGCAAAACTACCAAAGCTATTAGAATAAAACTACCATAACACCTTTTGCAGCACTTTCAAAAAGTACCTTAAAGTACCAAAACTTCTTCATAGTACCAGAAATACCAAACCATAAGACAGAAGGAAACGATAAACTACCTAGAATAAAAACAGTTCTACCATGAGTACCTAATACTACCAATCCCACCAAACTAAGCATAAATAGTTCTATCAAAGGTACCTAACACTACCAATCCCACCAAACCAAGCATAAATAGTTCTATCAAAGGTACCTAACACTACCAATCCCACCAAACCAAGCATAAACAGTTCTACCAAAGGTACCTAACACTACCAATCCCACAAAACCAAGCATAAACAGTTCTACCAAAAACTCCCAAAACTACCAGCACCTGTTGCTCTAGAATCTCCTTGTCGAGCAATGACGTATCTTTACTGATTCCGTATCGACGTAGCATCCTTCGACTGGTAGCCAAATCAACTTCTATCACATTGATTTCTGCGTCATCGCCAGTGTTGGCCTCTCTCGGTGTTTCCAGTTGGGTCTCATATTCCCTGATGTCGTCCATAATCTGCTTGACAAGTTTATTAGAACCCTCTGCCCTCAAGAGTGTTTCCTTCTTCTCCTTCAGAGACATTGTCAGCTCTTTCAGCCTATCGGCTACCCCGACACATGTTCAAGGGACTCTCCCAACCATAGCTTCAAGGTCCGCAATATAATCAGGTGTCTTCTCCTCATGACGTTGTGGGGGGACTTTCTGTGTAGGGGGCATACTACCGACTGGCGTAAGTCGGGGCTTCTTGGTATTTGACGGGTGGCCTCCTTGGGAAGCACGTTTGCCTTTCGCCAATTCTCAACCTTCTTTTCCAAGCCTCTTGGTCAGGGAGGACCACATGTTGAGTACACTCTCACCAAACTTGGCCCATGCAACCCTGTGGCCCACAGGGTCCTTTGTGGCTGCATGACACTTCTCATATGCAAAACAGCAGGCAAATTTTGTAGTGATCTCCCCACATGATGGTGGGGCTTGGTACACCTTATGGAACAGGAACCTGCATTCATCCTGAAGCCGTGGCTGTGCGTGATTTAAGTAAATCTTTGTCTTCTTTTGGCTGGAATGCCTGAATACAATGAGCCACTTGTCATCGGGGATGTCATCTTCCGTAAGATCCTTTGGCAGCACCCCCTCCATGCTCAATCCATACTCATCATGAAGCTCTTGTGTTGTATAGCAGAAATTTGTCAAGATAGGGTACTCCTCCATCTTGTTTTTTCCTGCGTTGTGGAAACAACACGCAAGTAAATACATGCCCTCATTATATGCCTCATTTCAGTTGTGCAAAACAAAACACATGGAATGAAATGAATGTATCTCATTCAGGTGACAATTGAAAAATTCAGTTGTGTACAAAGCCAAATTTGGTAGTGGTTAGTATCAAATTTGGTACTGGTTAGTACCAAATTTGGTTATGCTGACATCCCTACTGAGCTTCAACTTTGTGTTATGCTCATGCACAACATATACTGATTTTTGCACTTGCAAGCATGCAAGCTAGCAATCTAAAGAGCATCTTATATATGTAACTTTGTAACTTTCCTAAACCCTAAATTCCTAAGAAGATCCCAAACATGCACATGTACTTGCTGCATGCAAAAAAAGCAAATGCAAAACTCATCAGATAAAAGACATGCAGAAGCTTGCATGCATGGAAAATAAAATGGTAAATCACTAGAAAACGCATAGCTCTCATAGCACCTACCTTTAAATGTTGTAGATGACCGTGGAGTCTCATCATCGGCAAAAAGAGGCCCAGGATTAAATGAAGTCTCCATGGACACAGCAGGTTTCTCCCTCTCCACAAAGGAGTCCCCCTTGCTAGCCCTCGTATTTGGGGTGTTGATGTTCCGAGGGGATTTTGCATCCATTGTCCTCTTCTTCTTTTTCCCATTGTCCGGTGACGCTTTGGCTGTTGATTTCCTCGCTGGCGTCCTCATCTTCCTGATTGTGAGTAGCTGGTGAGCTTGTTACCTGCAGCAACTGTAGTGGTTTGCAGAAGGCGATGTAGTAAGAGAGCAAGGCGGAAGTTGGAAAATGTGTTGAGCAACTGTGCCACTCACAAACTTGGCTTTTGGCACTACCCTCAAGAAGTCTGTGATGGGACTTTTGGCACGGTTTCAAAACACCACTCACATTACTTATTGCCCCACCCACGTTTTCTTTCACAGAAAGTTTAGATCATACAAATTTTCCCTCCTACCATTCTTTAACATAGATGAAAAAAAAGGTTCCCTCCAAAGTGTGGACATATGTAGAAGTACCAACCAGGTAGAAGCAAAATAGGTCCTTTTTTTGTACCACCAAACCATGCTTTCACCCACTATTGATCATGCAGAGAGTAATCATGCATGTTTTGTGTCTTCACTTGAGTCCTTTTCGGAGGAGCTATATGAGGGTGAATGGCTCTTGATAGGTCACTACTTAAGTACTTTACCAAAGCAGGATGATTGGACTAAGCAGTAATTTAGGAGGATAAGAAGAAAAGTATATGGATACTTCTTGAGGGATGGGTACTTATGGAAGCATCCTAACAAAGGGATGGAATACCATTGTGGGTAGTATGCAATTTTCCAAGGTGAAAGAAAGGTATTGGTGGAAAGGGATGTATAAGGATTTGGCTAAGTTTGTGGAGTCTTGTGTGACATGCCAAATGTATTCAAATTACAACATCGTGATGGACTACATCCTACTTATCCACTAGCCATGCATTACAAATGGGTTGTGGACTTGGTCACAATGCCTTTGGGACTTTGGCAAATGAGGTATTTGATGCTTGCGCGGAAGAGAAGATTTGTCTAGTCAAGTTGAAGGGCGTGCATTGAGGATAAAGAACATAGAAGCTGTATGTTGATTCCTCCTTGATGAAGTGATCTATCACTATGGATGTATGGGAAAGATAACTGCAGCTAGAGGAGAACTAGATGCTGATGAAACAAGGGATTTCTTCTCTAGAATGGGCATCAAACTAGCTTTAACATGTGCTTATAACCCAGAGGTAAATGGCAAAAGTGAAAAAGGGCATCCTCCAATAATCAAAGCTTTAGCTAAGGCTTGTGAAGGTAATCTTGGAGAGTGGCCAAGGTTACTACCATTTGCACTATGGGTTGATTGTACAACACATAGTTTAGTCACTGTCTATATGCCTAGCAAATTGATGTATGGTCAAAAACGTGTGATGCCAACTAAAGATGTAGTTCTTATATGGAATGTATTGCCATGGGCAGTAAATTAGGGTTTCCCCTTATCAAAATAGTGTGTGGGCTTCAATATAGAAGCTCTTAAAGCTCTAAAAAAGTCAGAAAATGATCATCGTGAAGGTGGAAGCTCGTGTATTCCTTTCAACTATTTGAAGTTACGACTATAAATGGGGGTGAGGCTACATTATTCCATGAAAGAGGTTTGGGTTTTGATTGGGATTTGTGCTTCTATGAGAGTTGAAGTTTCATTGCTGAAAGTTTAGTGTTCCTAATTGATCATTTTAAGTATAATTGGATGTGAATTGGTGAATCTTTCATCACAAACTCGTCACAAAAGCAAGAAATTCCAAGCACCATAGGGGAGAGGGTTTGTGATTTTCTTGTCATGAACGCTCTTAGAATTTAGACCATCTTTAGGAATAGGGTTGGTGATTCTCCATAAACAATTTTTCACAAAGTGTTTGTGATTCTCATCACATAATCTCATCACGAACTCTCACAACCATAGGTTTCACACCTTCCCAGCTAAATCACACACATTTCGATAGCGCTCCTTCATGGGGGCACCAAAAGATGGAGAGGGGGAATGACACATACACCCGGAACACAAACATATACCTCACTATAGAGTAGGACATACACAACATCATAATCCACTCAAAAAACACCTTTGAATGACTCACTCTCATCAGAAAACCTCTGTTTGCACACAAATTTCTAAGATTAAACATCACACTATGCTCACATTCCATTGCTCTCCAACACTCAACCCTCTCACCACACACATTAGCGCTCTAATTCACTCTCTCCACACACAAGAACCACCAATATGGCTGGTCAAACTTTCACAAAACCAACACCGCGGGAAAAATATGAGAGCAGGAGAAAGAGAAGGGGAGCATTGGCACCAAGACGATGCAATGTAGGCTTCACTTCATAAAAAAGACCCTTACATAGGCATGAGCAATACACACCCAAGGCTTCACTTTGCCAAAAAATCCATGGGGGCGAGTCCTCATTGGCTCCCTGTTGCATCATTGTCTCCACAACATGTTCAGCTCAGCAGGCACCCACCTCTTCGATAGCGGCCTCCAAAACCACCTTCTTTTGGCTTGTGAGGGACCTGTGGTCTTCCAAAAGACTTTTGAAAATGAAAAAATAAAAGATTTTATAGAGCTCCCCAATCCCTTTTGGCAACTCAAACTTCATTGGTCCATTTTGATGCTCGATTTAGCATGAAGTTCCCAAAGGGCCACCACCATGAGCGAATGCCATAGGCATGGGAGAGGAGAGCTCTTCTCCCCTCTCTTGGATACCACTTAATGGATATCGCTTTTGCTGTTATAACATGAAAGTATGTGCCCCAAATTTTCATATGGGATGATTTTTGGTACCACATGGCAGATCTGCAATGCTCCATCCTCTAGCTTCACTCACAAACCTCACAAAGAACAAAAAGGGTTTTTTTTCCTATCACCTTTCCCATGCTCCCATGTCCTGCTCAAAGGTTGGACTCTTGAGCCACCAAGCCATGCGAGAAGGTTTGATACCCAAATTTGATCCACTTGGCCTGGACCATCCCTTGATCCCACTGTGCCCTCCAATCGAGTTCACAAAAACTGGAAAAAAACATCTGAGGCAACTTTGTCGGGAACCGCCACCAAGATTCCAACTAGCATATCTCAATCCACTTACAGCTCTGATTATTGAGCCGTCAATTCTTGTCATGCTCATGTGATGTGCCCTACCTTTTGGAACCTTGGTTGAGCCCATGAAGAACATCAGATGGTGCATTTACCAATGCAGCTAAGCTGGCACATACCTGCCTCTCGACAAACCTTCCATTGGCCATAACTTGCACTCCAGAGCCCCGATCAATGATTTGAAAAGACTGGCATTCTCCACAAGTTGAGATCTTCAATCCTATCCAATGACATTAGCTCCAAGCACATGTCCCTGTCTGCCCTATTTGTCTAGGATCTACCATGCATTCCATCTTTAGATACAATCGTATCTTGCACATCATAACTTCGTTTGAGGAGCCATGTAGACCAACCTCTAGAGAATCTTGAATACTACATTTTGGAGCACCGAGTGAGTACTTTGGCCACCTTTACATATTAACCCAATTGGCCCATCTGGGAGTCCTCTTGGCCTAAAAAACCGCACTAGACGTGCATTTCTTCTGGCTGTTGCCTGCAAGGTCCTCCAAAACTCCTTTATCTCTCCAACTTTCACCTGTCCACAATCCTGACCTAGCATTACACACTTCCCAACTTGGACCAACTTTGGTTTCACCAATGTGTAGAGCAGAGAGAGAGAGAGAGAGAGAGAGAGAGAGAGAGAGAGAGAGAAAGAAGCTCGACCCACAAGACAAAAACAATGCTTGTGTTAATTGACTTGAAAAGCCTTACATATATAAAAGAGGAGTTGCCATGACAAAACTTCAATAAGCTTCCCTCACTTGCATGCTATAGAGTTTGTTCCCACGGGTAGAGGGCTTGAAAATCTAACAAACATTACTGATGTAGCTAGTGTTAAGTATGGAGCCTTGTTGACCCCTTGTAATTTAATGTATTAAAAAATGCACATTTGTAAGGCCCACGTTATGAGGAGAAGCCATCATGCATGAAGAAAAATCACTTGCCGAAAACCAAAACTTTCACGGCCGGAATATTCCTTTTTGCCAGACTTTGTGGCCGGACGGCGATTGAAAAGTGGTCGGAAAATGACCGATCGTTTGGCCGGTGGTCGAAAGTCAATGGCCGGTGGCCGATTTCAAAGGTGGACTTGTCTTCTCAAGGGCGGCCACACCTCGGCAAATTGGAGAGTCCAATTTAGACTTGTCTACACAAGGGCGACTACACACGACTGCCTCTCATGAGAAAGGGCAGCCCTTTTGGCCTATAAAAGGAGGCCATTTCTACACACATTTTGGAGTGTGAAGCTGATGCAACAAGGTGGGTGTGAGGTGGTGAGAGTGAAGCAAGGTGGGAGCTCCAAAAAGGTATGATCCCTTTTTAATCTACTTCTTGTTTTGAAGTACTAAATCCATTGAGTGGCTTCTTTCTCATGGACGTAGCCCACAATGGGTGAAGCTCGTATATCATGTGTTCTTTCTCTCTCTCTCTCTCTCTCTCTCTCTCTCTCTCTCTCTCTCTCTCTCTCTCTCTCTCTCTCTCTCTCTCTCTGTGTGTGTCTCTCTCTCTCTCTCTACTCTATAATCTCTCATGTGTGAAAATTATCTCTCTCCATTAAGTACACTACTCAGTTATCTACTTAACTACGTCATATTTCTGAACACCTAGATGTCAATTTTCTTTATGATGATGTAGTTATTTTGTCGACTTTCTTTTGGACCATTGATCATACATGCTAATTGAGGCAATCTTTGACCTCTCGTGCTTTTGCAAAGAAAGATTGACTCTCTCTTTCTTCTGCATTCTCAAGATTCTATAAGTTTTTCTTGAGATTCACATATTCACCAATCATCTAATGAATGTGGGCCTTTAGGGCCAAGATTCTTGCTTCTTGGCACGCAAGAGGATCCTTCTTGGGTGCGGTTACCACTACAAGAAAACTCCTACATGGAGAGCGGGGGGGGGGGGGGGCTCTCATGCCAAAAGTGAACCTTGTTCGATAAGTTTCATGGGAATGGGTACTTGTTGGAATCTTGTGCGAGCCATGCCACCTCTTGGATTCCCCACTTTGGAGTTTGTGTGAGTCCCTTCTTCCCTGAGGGTCGATGAGTAGTTTATCTGAAGAAAATTTCCACTAACCAGAAGGGCATTGACTAATGCAAGAGCTCTGATAATTGTGCCACAGTTGGTCTTGTTGAGCTAGAACTCACACAGGCTCCAATACAGTTGCATGAAGTTGGAGCTGCTAAGTACAACTCGTTAGGCAATGTCAAGCAAGGCTATTCCCAAACATGTTGTATAGAACCTGCAAAGAAGTTATAGGGTTTTCGAGGTTGGACTCGCATAGAGTTTGAGAGAGATGTAGGGGGAGGCTATGCCTTAACATGTCCCACATGGTTACATTGCCAAAGGGGAAACTTGTGGAAGAGAGAGATCTAGGGTTGAAGAGAGAGAGAGAGAGAGAGAGAGAGAGAGAGAGAGGGTTTCTAAGCGTCGTGACTAGATGACATGGAAAACTAAATTATATGGGATCTAGGGCCAAAATTTGGAGGGACAAGAGGTTTTAATCTTAGTCTGCGGATCTTCTAGTGAACTAGGGTAAAGTAGGGGTGGGTGAACTAGGGTGTGATCATGTACCATGCCAATATAGGTAGCGATGCGCATTAGGGTAGTGGTAGGACTTTCATGTCAAAATCAAGAGGTCTTGGGTTCAACCTTCACCCTGTGAGGCGAGTGACCTAGAGGTGAACTCGGTGTGAACTCAGGGATCCATTGTTTTCCCTAGTTCACCTCGAGTTCACCCTCACTTCACCCCCTAATTCATACCTAGCTCATTGGGCAATCAAAGGGCTGAGATCCCAGGGAGGTCACCTAATAAACGTAACCTATCACATGAGTTCAACAGAAGGGTATTGAAACTTACAAAAATATATATACAGAAGGGAATTATTTTTTCAAATTTGAAAACAACTTACAGATTAAAAAAGAAAAGGGTACATTATATTCTTTAAAAAAGTCACAAATAAAGGGTTTTACAAACATATCTTAAACGCACGTGATATGGTAGTTTTACACATAGTAAACCCCCCCAAGGCTGAGATCAGCCTCTTCGCGTGCCCAAATCTGGGCCCTAGATCCCCATAGCTTACCCTATGTAGGATAGTGATGAGGCTAGGGTGGGTTAGAGAGAGAGAGAGAGAGAGAGAGAGAGAGAGAGAGAGAGAGAGAGAACATTCAAAAATAGTAGTGTGCTAGGTGCCACATGGACACCCTCATTGGCCTAAGATGTGCCTAAGAAAACCTCCACACTACCACTACAAGATAATCGAGGCATTTCGATGTCGTGGAAAAGCTCAAATTACACGTGTGCTGATAATTGGGCCAAAAACAATGTCAATTTTTTTACACTCTCGATTTTTAAGGAGAAGTATGTATATGGAGCATATTGTACATGTCACATTTTGGTGTGATTATCATGAATGTTTGCTTAGAGTTACAATTCAAGCTAGCTACACATGTACAAATTACAAACGTCAAGTTATAATTCAAGCTAGCTCCACATATACAAATTAAAAACGTCAATGCCTAGTTTATAACGTTTATTTAAATTGGTACAATGACATTCATATGGGAGCATGCGAATTAATATTAGGTTATTCGCTATGACAATCAATCAATGGGTTATACTCTTTCAAAAACTATGACTTTTAATCAAATGGGTTGGATACTTTGAGGAAAGTTGTAAGAAACTTTATAACTTAGGGTTTGCAATGGAGCCCTCCTATCGCGTGGTCACAACCTGCAAGGGGCATATGAGTAGGGAGGCCCAAGTTGACCTGCGACAGTGTGGAGGCTAGGTAGGGGGTGCTAGTAGGGTTGTTCTCTGTGGTGGGCTTGCTCGCGGAGCTAGGTACTCCTTGGGAAAAAGGACTCTGTAGCTCCAGCCATGCAGGTTCCGGGCTACTCGTGCCTTCCCCCTTATTTTTGGCACAGAGGACAGTGTCGGGGATAATGGGTTCACGAGGTGAGTCGGCAGACTGCTTGCCGCGGGAAAAATAAGAGACAAGATGCACGACACCAAGAAAAAAGCTTGAATGACACTTAGATTACTTAAAAATGATACCCTAAAAGCCTCAAGCTACTAATGCTTGACCAAAGTGGAATTTGATTACAATTGGCCATTAATGGCATTGCTAGAGCGATTCGCGAGCTTGTGAGAGCTTAACCCTCTCAAAAACTTGTTGAGAGAGCGAAAATTAACTCTTGATACACCTTGAAAGCTTATCCACTTTAGTATGCCAGCTCTTAGAGCATAAAATTGGTGCTCCCATTAGGCAAAATTTGGACTCACAAAGGGACCCTTTCACACTAGGTTGGTAACCTAACAGGACATAAAAGTGTCCTTTCAGTGTTTTGAAAAAAACCTCCAAAACCATAGTAGATCCACTCATTTTGTAAAATCCTTTCATGAGGTTATAGTTCAAGGCCTACTACACATGGAAAAAATAAGAAACTTGTAAAATTTCTCATCTTTTGGTCACACCAAAACTCCAAAGTTGATGGACCAGTACATTTTCATCAAAACAGTCATTTCTTACGTTTTGTTGCATAAAAATAAGATTGGGGATTTTTGCAGGACTTGAGATAAATTTCCTAGTTAACTTCAATGGGTTGGTGATCTGAACATATGATTTCTTCTCACTCATTATTTTTTGTTTTGCCAAAAGAAATAGGTACAAAAAAGTTGAATTTTTACCATTCTGCAAACCTATCGTCAAAGTTTTTATAGCCACACTCAATACAAATAATATATGTATGTTTTCTTAGTTCCCTATTGTCCTTTAGGTTCATAAGGAGCCATGGAGCATGTCAAAAGAATAATACATCTCTTACCAAGGGGACTCCTAGGGACAAAGATGAAGTGCTAAATACAGCAAACATGAAAAAACTGGGTTCAACATTAGGAGTTGTAGAATCCCATACAAACTATTCAATATCTAGCCAAATTTGATCCTTATGATTAGATATAGTTACTACCTACAAAATGCATGTAGTTGTCACAAGAAACTAACAATATTGAAAAAGCTATACTTGATATACTAGAATGTTTCGTTTTCTTCTATAATTGAAAAAATCAACCATCGTTGTCTACTGTGCAAAATAGGGTATTAGGTGCCCCAAAACTCAAGGAATATTAGCTTTATGTTACAATATGCGACATAGAAAATCAAAACTACATTTGGATAACATGAAAGACACCAAAAAAATCATAGAAGAGCTAAAATTGGCTAAAAAACTGGATTTGACAATTTATGTGATTTGGTCATAACTTACAACTTTAACATTTATTTCTCCCTAGAAGCATCACCACATGTTGAGGACTACTAAAGATAGTTCTCTATCATTATAGACCTCACAAACATGAATTCTAGAGTGGTATAGTTGCAAAAAGTTGAAAAAAGCCAAAAACAGGACCCGTTTTTTCACACAGTTTAGGTTGTGAAATGTTGTGCAAGGACAAGGTTAAAGATGGAATTGATACTCCAAAAAAATGTCGAGTTTTTTTCAACTCATGAGACAACTTTCTAGATAGATAGCACCTCAAAATCCATTTTGAAACTCTTGACATAATTCAAGGAAAATGGTCACTTAACAGGACATAAAAGTGTCCCATTACCAACCTAGTGTTAAGGAGTTTGACTTTACCTCTCTCTACCAAAACGGGCGCATGGATAAATTTTTGTAAACAAACTCCAAAGTTGACAGAGGTTTGATAGTTAGAATGTTGACAGAGGTTTGACAGTTAGAATGTCCTCTTCAAGCTCTATCTACTGATATATAGCATGCCATGAGATTCCTCATATCCAACTTTGAAGTTTGTTTGCAAAAATTTATCCATGCGCCCGTTTTGGTAGAGAGAGGTAAAGTCAAACTCCTTAAAGGGCCCCTTTGTGAGTCCAAATTTTGCATAATGTTTGCCTAGATCAAGAGAAAGAGAGCCTGAGATCCCCAGTTACCGATAGCCTTCTTTTGTGTCGTAGTAGAGAGCGAGAGCGGTCTCAATCTAAGTTGCATTATACATTATATGGGAAACGTATAATAAATCATATACGGGCGTATTATATGGTTCCACGTCAGCAAAAATGTGCAACATATTTTTGTCCCAGTTTTTTTTAATCAAAAAAACTTTCGATCGAAAGAAGTTTAAGACAAAATATTTTTCGATCAAAGAATGTTTTGATCGAAAAAAAAAGTATATATATTGGCAGCGCATCTTGTTTATACTAGTATTCATCACAAAAGGTGTTCCATGTCAATAGTAGACCAAAAAAATAAAAATCAATAATTCAAAGATATTGAAATTTAAAATAGTTTTAAAATTTTATGATTAAAATCAATTTAATGTTTTGTTAAAATTTGATTTATTCTTTCTTTTAAAATCAAAATATGTAAGCTTCGTTTGTTGTGCAGAGCTCAAACTCTCACTCATACAAGGTGTTTATTTTTTAGGAGTCGCTTGCTATGTCCTCAGTTTACTAACATGTGGAATTCAACTAGTGATATAATTTAGAGATTTTTGTTTTCTGCAGAGAGAACTCTCACATGAGGTAATTTGTCTGTAAAATATAATAGAATAGAGGTTAGTTCTATTTAGGTAGGTTCGATTTTGACATGCAAATGCTTTCTCACCTCAAAGTGAACATAGATAGAACTTATACCTTTTGGAACTATAGCACTAATTTTGCTTGTTGGAAATGCTTACATGATATATGTGTATACCATTGGAACTTCAAGATTACCAAGTTCAGGCTCCTTTTTGGGGTAATTATTCAAATAGACCACCCATGTTTGGATCTAGTTTTAACATCCATTAGAGTTTGGATGTTGTTGTTTATATGGAGTGCCAGGAACTCATATATTTTTTTATCAGTGTACATATACCAGCCTCACTCTTCATTGGGGATTTTTAGGGATAAGATACTTGAGGATAGCCTTGCTATGCCAAAAAAGCAGCAAAAGCTCATGCAAGGATTCTTTCAAGATTGTGAAATAATGTACCATATCTTATGTAATATAGAAAGAGATTCCCCAAGAGAGAGAGAGAGAGAGAGAGAGAGAGAGATTAAAAAAACAAAAACATAGCTGCATGATTTTTTTATGTCATATTTTAGATTTTAATGTACTCTCTCTCCATAGTATAAAAGAAAAACCATTTGAAATTCTAAGCTAACTTGTTTCTCTTGGGGCTTTGTGTTCTTTTCATTAAGCAAAATTTGGACTCACAAAGGGACCCTTTAAGGAGTTTGACTTTACCTCTCTCTATCAAAACGGGCGCATGGATAAATTTTTGCAAACAAACTTCAAAGTTGGCGGAGGTTTGACAATTAGAATGTCCTCTTCAAACTCTATCTACTGATATATAGCACGCCATGAGATTCCTCATATTTAGAAGATTCTTTTTTTTATTCACTTAGATTCCGACAAAGTTGTCGCATCATAGGTGAATCAAAAAAAGAATCTTCTAAAATATAAGGAATCTCATGGCATACTATATATCAGTAGATAGAGCTTGAAGAGGACATTCTAACTGTCAAACATCCGCCAACTTTGGAGTTTGTTTACAAAAATTTATCCATGCGCCCGTTTTGGTAGAGAGAGATAAAGTCAAACTCCTTAAAGGGGCCCTTAATTTGTGAGTCCAAATTTTGCCTAATGTCATATCACACGTGAATTAAGAAGCACTCTAATGAAAATATTTTCTCTTCTATTCTTTTTGTGAAAATCCTAATTAAGGGATGGAGTTTCTAATTTTTATTCTATTTCTTCTACTTAGAAGGTTCTCACTTATGCACGTGCACGTGCGTACACACACACACACACATACACACACACATACACATGAACATATAGAGAGAGATAGAGAAAGAGAGAGCGAGAGAGAAGATGAACAACCCTGGAGACTAAATGACACCTCTTATAAAGTGAAGGAAATAAAAGATATATATATGGTGGAAGGGGTAGAAATTCAACCATCAATATCCATTCCCTATAAATCGGTGACCTTGATGGGAGGAGCCATGGGGAAGATGTATTATGAGAAAATGAACATCACTTGTCTATACCCTTCTGGCAAGAGTCAATGGAGGGGGGTGTGGGTGTATGAGTAGGTGAATCACAACAAATTTTGCATGCCAGGGTGGCATATGATATAAAGCCACACAACAAGGGTAGCCACAAGATCCAAAAATGCCTCGTATATCTTAGATCCCTTTTTCTCCCCTCTCAAAGGTGAAGGGGCCAATGCTATTGTTGTAAACTTGAGATAAAGCATTTTTAACTCTCATAGGATTTTTACATGTTTTGTGTACTTCGCATGCTTCACAATTCTCTACACTTGGTGATGAAAAAGCCTTGCGTACTGATGAATATCATTGAGTTAAAAGATTGAGTAACTAAATGAGGCCAAAAAGTAATGTTGCACCAAGGGACCAATGGAGAGGAGGATGCAAGCCCTAGACTGAAGCGTTGAGGAATTAAAGACTCATCAATTGCTAGGGTAACATGTGTTTCATGTAATGCATTTTCGTCTGCAATACTATAGACCCACATTAGCTCTTGTAGAGGCGGCCTCTACTATACTGCCCCCCTTACCTTATG
Source organism: Adiantum capillus-veneris (assembly GCF_014529385.1). Lineage (NCBI taxonomy): Eukaryota > Viridiplantae > Streptophyta > Polypodiopsida > Polypodiales > Pteridaceae > Adiantum > Adiantum capillus-veneris. The sequence continues at coordinate 164,627 of NC_140934.1, read as the reverse complement.
ACGATGTTTGCAATGTCAAGGATGAACACGTTCCAATGCTAGAAAAAACGCAAGGTTTAGTGTAAACCCACCTATTAAGTTTGAGCTTTATTTCTAGATTTTGATTTAGAAAGGTACCTTAAAGTACGGTCAATTTACAGAGCTACAAGTTCAAGTTTTCAAAAGAGAGTTATTTCAACTTGGAGCACTTGTGAACAACCATAATTTGTAAAATGTATAGATATTACGTCCCTGTGAGCGTGAGGGACGCATGTTAAAACATGTACTGAAAAGTTAGACATGCTTGCATGCTAAAGGGGGGACAACCTGGGGACAATGCTGGTAGCAAAAGTACAAAGGAGACTAGACAGCAAGCAATCTCCAGG
>NC_140934.1:0-164062 GCF_014529385.1 Adiantum capillus-veneris | reverse complement strand
TTTCTTTAAGATAGGATCGGAGAGTGGTGGACTCTTTTGGTCTTAGAGGGAGTCTAGGGAGCGTGTGTCTGCCTAGATCCTTCGACTTAGGTAGTATTAGGTAGGAGATAGGTGTGGTTTGATGGGGAGCTGGTGAGGTGGAAGAGGTGAAAAGTTAGCTAGAGAGTCCGTGTGAGGCTAGAAAGCGACTTGAGCATCAAAAATTTCACCATCCCATGTGATGAGTAGGAGTAGAGTAAGTAGGACGTGCTGATTTGGATCTTGAGCATATCATGCATGTCATATTTGCTACTAGGCTCATCAAAGTTGTGAAAACATAAAATCAAGGAAAAAGTAAAATTGCATTTGGATGCTTGCTTGATGATTGATGGTTGTTGTGAGTAGTCCAAAGGGGTTGGCAGAGCTTAAGAGAAAGTTAGAACTGAAAAAATCACAATTCTATCAGTGGGGACATCCTACGCGCAGTATGTCTCTAGAGGTAAAACTGTGAAGATTTTGAAAATTTTGAGGTCACCAGTGTGTTCAGTACGTATGTTTTAACCTAAGAACATGTTGAGTTGAGTGTTTTTACATTTTTGGTGTCCAAAAGTCAAAAGCGAAGCTAGAAAGCGAGAAAAAAATAAAGTGCTTGTTTTGAGTGATTTCTGTGCTTTTAGTTGATTGTGATTGATATTCAAGTGTAGAGACCATAAAGAAGCATCAGAAATACTCAACAAATCTCAATCAAAAATTATGCAAGAGACATCCTACACGCTAGGATGTCTCTAGGGCCATTTTGGGCAACATTTTGGGGCAACATTTTGCAAAACTGATATCACCAGAGTGTTTCCAGGATCTAGGGGATTAAGTGGGACAAAAATTGGATCATTTGGAGCATATAGACATCCTACGCGTAGTATGTCTCAAGGCTAGATTTGGGGGCCCAGACGAATTTTTGACCAAACCAAAGTGTTTCTTAGCATAAAAGAAGCCTTCAGAGCAAGTTTGGACAAAATTGGAAATCATTTGAATGGGTAAACAACTTGAGAAAATCATAGAATCTGAAGCAAAATCTTGAGTGTTTGACTAGCTCAAAGTTGTCAAAATCACCAAATTTGGACATATTGGGAATCAGCACACCAAGGAGAACCTCTAGACCAGATCTTACTTCATTCTGAGAAAAAGAAAATTTTGGTGTAGTATGTCTCCAGGGGGTTTTAGGACAGGAATTTGGGAATTCTGAGACCACCAGTGTGTTCAGAGGGTAGGTTTTACCCTAAGTTCGTGTTGAGCTGAGTGTTTTCCCATGTTTTTGATGTCCAAAAGTCAAAAGGAGAAATCAGAAAGGGAAAAATTCATAAATTGCTTGTTTGGAGTGATTTTGACGTTCAAATGAAATTCTGAGCATACCAAGGTGTTGCTAGACTCAAGGGGAACCTTTGAACTAGATCTTGCTTTATTCTGAGCATTTTTTTTTTTTGGGTGTAATATGTCTCCAGGGGGTTTTTGGGCAAGAATTTGGGAATTCTGAGACCACCAGTGTGTTCAGAGGGTAGATTTTACCCTAGGATCATGTTGACTTGAGTGTTTTCCCATGTTTTTGATGTCCAAAAGTCAAAAGGCGAAGCAAGAAAGCGAAAAATTCATAAATTGCTTGAAGTGAGTGATTTTTGCACATTTTTTTCATTTGTGGAGCTTACTAGCACTTGCTGTGACCATAAGGAAGCATCAGGAGCACTTCAATCTGAAAAACTAGGCAGTAGACATCCTACCCGTAGGATGTCTACAGGGTGATTTGGGCATAATTTTGCAATCTTGAGGTCACCAGAGTGTTTAGAAGGTAGGTTTTACCCTGTTTACACTCCCAAACCAGGAATTTGACCTTATTTTGACAGCTTAAAGGCAAAAGACGAGAATTGCCAGACATCCTACCCAAATTGTGTACAAGGGGTGATTTTGAGACCAAACCATAAGTTGACATCATATGCATGTTCTAAATGTTGTATTGAGTGTATGTGACAAGTTTCATCTCAGTTGGATGAGTAAAATTGAAGATTAAGCGAATTTTAGTGTTTTGTACCAGACAAAGGCAAGAATAGCCAGCTTTGGGAGCTTTTGGCATCCAAACCCAAATTTGACCATACCACTATGTTGCTAGACCCAAGGGGAGTCTCTGGACCAAATTTTATTCAATTCTGAGCAAAAAGACATCCTACCCGTAGGATGTCTCCAGGTCAGTTTTAGGGTCCAACAGTAATTTTGACCATACAGGAGTGTTCACAGTATCATAGAGATCCCAAATCTTCTTTTAAAATTGAATTTGGACTCATTTTGACCATTCTAAGCTGCATTTCACTATTTTGGCCATAACTTTCACAAACAGTATTGGATTGGAAAAGTTTTTATATCAAAACGTAGCCTGAGAGCGACACTACAGATCTTAGAGCAAAACTTGAACTAAATGTATGACTTTGGCAACCATTTAGGTCAACTTTGAAAAGAAAACGTCGTTTAAGACCTCAAAATGTAGCCGGAAGTCAAGTGTGTCTAAAACCAACAGTTCGAAAGAATTGTGAGAAAACGGTCACGGTTTTGTACATAGTTTTGACTTTTCCCTAGGAGAGGGGCTAGTAAGCCATAAGCGAGGTCATCGGCTAGAGTCAACCTAGGCTCTGGAACAGACCACTCAAATCGACCTAGAGCGGACACGAGTGCATGTGAGATTTTCATCACCGGGAAGCTGAAATTTGAAACCAGATTTGGTCTTTAGGCCTTCTAATTGACCATTAAAGACTGCTAAGTTAGCAGATTGAAATTATCTCTTGGGAAAACCATTGGTCACCCGTGGGAAGGTGTAAAAGTTAACTACGGCCTAGTGTAAAATTTGAGCGTCCATACACAAATCTGGTAGCAGTATGACCATACACAAGGACTCTTGATTCTGCAACAATAGCCGCAAGTTTTGGAGAACTTTAACACAAGATTTTTGCTAGCAAATCACTACAACTTGTGCATAATTCTCTTGTGCTAGCTTAAGTTTAGTTCAGCTAAAAGAGAACTTGAAAGTCACTTCCGAGCCCACGGAACAAGTGTGGCCGTCAAAGGCACATCAAGAATTTTTGCATTCATTGTGAAAAATTTTTCTAGCTAAATAGAATTTTGTAGATTGTGTGCTAAAGTGAACACAGGTTAGCGCGACTCAAGAGTCGCTACGAAGGGAGCAGTCGTTGCAGTATAGTGGTAAGTTGCAAAACTTATCACAGTGCTTCCAATAGATCGAGACTTGCTAAAAATCTCTAGGCAAAGTAAGCAGCCAGACAAGTCTGTATCAACCTTGGCAAGCAAGGAAACTAAGAAGTTCAAGCAGTGCAAGCAAAGCCCAGTTCAGAAAACTCAGAGATTAAGGCATCCACAAAAGCTGAAGGACCTCAAGCGAAAAAGACTGACACAAGGGTGCTAATAATTTTTATTAGCATTGAGGCAAGCAATTAGAGCTATCACTGAACAGGTATAACAAGGGAGTCAAGCCAAAAGCAATGGCGTCTCAAAGGAATCAAACCAGCCGAGACGAAGCTTCAAGTACATCCACAGAAATTACAAGAGAGCAAATTTGGATCTATTTGATTGGCCACTACAAAGGGCTGCCATGCTATGAGGATGTCAATTGGAATTTGTACATCAAGACAAAGAAAGATACAGAGGAAACAACGAAGAATGTACTACACCCACATCTAGATTTCATGGAAGACTATCTGGGATCAATTTACATGAGGCACGGAAAATACATCGAAAATGAGATAGAAATGTTGTACAAGGATCAACTTACAGAACTCTACGCATATCCTCCAAGTATTTTTTTGTACAAAGCTCAAGATGGGAAACGGCAAATTGGTACCCTCTATGTAGATGAGGACGGTCGCTACTACAAAGCTGACACAAATCATGAAGTTCCCGCAGAATGTAACCAATATTTTGCAGCTAAAATATTTGGATCAAGAGGGGAAGACTTCAAATCTGAAGGTGGTAATGTTTATCATCTAGTCATGGCTTTACCTCTTGATATGCAGCTAGAAGAGTTAACAACTACAGTTGTCACTGCACAAATGAGTGGCACAACACAAGGCACAACATGGAAAGACACGACACAAGTCTCGTGTTCCACACCAGCACAAGACAAAGCACAAACACACCAAATTGCACAAACATGGAATACCCCGAAAGTACCAGCTACTATGAAGATAACACAACTTCAAAAAGAACTAGCTCGGTCTCAAGATCTACTTAACAAAGCACAAGAAGTCATATCATCAGGCATTAAACAGATGCCAACATCAGATATGGAAACCTCTCGGATGGGGGGAGTTCAAACTCAACAAAGAGACCCTATCTCTTCAAGAGTGGGATTAAGAAGTCCAGTTTTACAAGAAGCAGTGTCTTTTTCAGGAGCCCAAGTGGAATTTCAAGAAGCATTGGAAGATGCCAAGCCAGAGGAGAGACCACTGGAAATTCACAATGCCAAATGTAGAAGGTCAGGTGAGCTATATATGGTTGACTTAGATCAAGAGGATGTGGGATTATACAAATTTTGGAATCCTAAGACTAAGTCTACCACATACTACATATGCTTAGATCCCAAACCTGGAGAATTAAGTAAAATGAAAAATTTATATTGGTTTAAATCTGTGAACCCAACAGGTCAAGATGTCATTGTGGTCGACAAATACGGTAGGCACTATGAAATAGCTGATGTGAAAAATATGGATGAGTTTAGCATTTTTGGGCAACCTGTAAGTCACATACTTGGACCCCGTCCAAAAGCACCATCCTGGGAAACGAAAAACAAAGATTCGGTTTGATCTTCACCCTCGGTACAAACCTCGCCAAAATCAACTCGGAAACATAGCCCTAAGGCCATGTAGAAGCCCCACGTCAAAGACCATATACTGATGGAAGAATCAACATTAAGACTGCTAGGAAGCATCGATAGTGATTTGATCTTGTATGCAAGGAATAACGGAAGCTACTTTTAGCTTCTCAAGGACAAGACGATGGAGGATAAAGAGATGAAGCCAGTGGATACACCTAAATCAGTCGTAATCTACAGGTTCATGCATGCAAAGAAGAGGTCATATCTATATCTAGATACCATAGGAAACCATTATCAGCAGTATTATGGAGATTTGCCTCGTCCAAAGGGTGCACATGTTGAGATAGCGACATATTGCAACCAATGTGCCATTGGTCATTTAGTGAAGGACTGCCTAGCAAAGCTCTACATGGAAAAGAAGAGGCAACAAGCCAAAGGCAAAGTTCAGACAGTGACAACAAGGGAACGGAAGCAAGAATCCCCAACGACATCTCCGGAAAAGAAGCAGATCTTGTCGCAGAGCACAAAAGATAGGCTCAAGACACAATTTCGTGAAGTCAAGGGTGTCAACGACATTATCATAGAGAATCAGGCTTTCAAAAAAGATCAATTGAAGCAGCTGATTCAAGATAGATTGAGGAACCTCAGTGAGGACAAGTCAAAGCATCCACAAGGTGATTAAGATGAAGCTCGCAGTTCAGGGTCAAAGAGCAAAAGAAGCCAAGATTCTGAAGATGGTAAGCAAACCCAAGAAGAGGTAGTGTCATCTCACGAGACAAAGACATGCGAGTTGAATCAATGGATGAAGCTGAAATTCTACAAGAGAATTCCTCTACTGTAGACTCTACAAGGATGATTGAAGAAATCAAAGAGCAAAAGAAGCTAAAAGAAGATGTAGCTGAAGTTTTAGAACCCACAGAAGAAAGGGAAATGACCGACTCCAAAATTGACTACCAAGGACAAGAATGCAGGATATGAATGAATATTTTCGAGAAGAGACTCTACAAAAAACCATGGAACAATGGGAACCAAAGGCCACGATGACCATTGCATCAGAAGAAGAGAGTCAACCTCAACATCCTGCTACACAAGCTTCAAAATATTTCCAAGAAGAAAAGTCACCATTGAATGACCTTCAAGTGCTAGAAGAAGTAAATAGTGACAGAGAGCTTCTAAAATCAAGAGTCAAGGCGTCACAGTTAGAAACTAGCAATGAAGACCAACAAGCAGCTCAGGATATAGACCTTCCCCAAAGCTATAGATTAGAAGATAGTAAGCACTTGGGACATGCTACAACCAGTCAAATGACAAAGAAGTTCAACATACAAGAGGATGACAAAGCTTCCAAGGCACAAAAGTCCAAGACAAGTACCAAAAGCAAAGAGGACATCAGTTACTTGGCAGCCAACAAGAAGATTAAATTCTCGTTGGATGTGCATGAGAAACTGAAATTCAATTTTACAGCAGAGATAGATTGCACTACCATGACTAATGTCATGTCTTATGGGCTGTGGTTACTTCTAGATAAGCCAGAACTGTATGAAATTCAGGTACAAGTATCCCTATCAAATGGAGTTAAGGTCACACGTTTGGGGATTGCAGAAGCTACCCTTAAACTATGGTCAAAGATAGTTAAAGACAAATTCCTAGTAGTGGATTCTTCCAAAATGAGTACAGATTTGATTTTGTCCAAGCTATGGGCAAAAACACTTGAAGAAGAATCTGAATCTTCAATGATGGTCATCACGACTAGCTCTCAAGAAAGCCAGCCTACTACCGCTCCAAGATTATTGGCTGTCGACAAAGGCAAAGCCAAAATGAGGCCACAAATGTCCTACCAGCAGAAGCAGCCCCTTAATCAGAGTCCTCAATCCAACCCAGAAAAGTTCAAGACAGAGCTTCTATATCAACTGACCCCATGCTTACACATAAAAGGCAGACTCCAAAGAAAATCTTTCAATTGAAATACCCTACACTACGAGATCACCGCCACCAAAGGTTTTCAAAGGTCTACATTAAAGCTAAAGAAATAAAGGTCAAGGACCCAATATGGGTAAATGATCCTAGCCAATTGACCAAAGGTAAACACATGGGATGGATAGCCTCCCCCTACAGCTTAGCAGAGCAAGGCTATTATGAGGTTCAAAAGAAACTTTGGTTACCAAAACCATAGACCTCGGCTTATGCGGTGGATAAAGGTTTCAAAAAGCGTCCCCAAAAGCAACAAAGCTCATATTTATATCGCCAAAGGAGACCAACCAACCAGGCTTGCCAAAGGTATGCAGGAAATTTCAAATCCAGCTGGCCTTCATACCAACATAGGACTTCATCGGTAAATAATCCCAAAAATGGCACTCTTGTACATCTCAATACGACATCAAAAACATCATGGGAAGTGACATCTACAATTCTTCAAGCACAAGGTTACTTCAAGGAAATCGGAGAAACTAGCTACCAAAGATGCCAGGTAAACATTCTTCAATCAGACGACTTCAGCTTGAAAATAATCGCAATTTCACGGAAGGCAAAATCAAGGACAATGTCACAGTCAAGGAAAAGGATATCTGCAAAGACACGCTAATCACACGATGTAGATACAAATGGGTGCCAAAAGAACAACACATACCGAAGAAGATTGAAGTCATCTCTAGCTCTCAAGAAATGTCAAGACATGATAGACAAAGTGTTACGGAGAATGGAGCGAGCCAATCTTCTCAACCAAGGGACCAACAACAAAAAAAATAAATTTTGACAACCAAGGTCACCCAAGTATGGCAAAAGAAACCAATATTGCCAGTATCGTCCTTTACAAATCCTCTCTTCGAGGATGGGAGTTTTGAATTCCAAAACCTATTCTTGGTCGAAAGCTCCCGAGAGTAATTCAAGTCGCCATAAAAATCATGGCATAAGAGTCAAGAGTCGGGTTGCTGAGCCACTAAATGAGCAAGCGTCAGACCCAAGCTTCATGTCTTAATATTTTTTGTGGTCTATGAGTCTAGATATTTAGATTATAGCTCAAGCTGGAAGAGTTGAGCATATTGTAAAATTGAGTCGCTCATGCTCGAAAGGTGAGCAGAAGAGTCAAAGTCTAACAATTTTATTTGGTGGAGAGGCGGAGTAATCTACAAAACAGTCACGCAGATGTACACAGTGAGGAGAGTGAAAAAACCTCGAACATAAACAACCCTTCTAGTGAGTTACGACAGCTCTTGAAGTCAAATATATTTTTGCTTCTCTAGCTACGTTCACTCCTGGAAGCACCCATTCAAACTCTTCTCGCATAACATATTGTTTCCCATGCATCTATCTGTGCAAGCATATATAATGTCCCATCATTGGACATTTTCATTTGACATGGTTTGTGTTCCACCCATGCACTTACACAACAAAATGACGATGACGAAGTGGTAACAGGTTTCATAAGCATTCGCTCAACAACAAAACGACTCTGACTTCAAGCTACTAACACTTATCCAATCTATATCTATTCAATAATAGTAGCCATACGAAGTACTTTAACTCAACAAAACTCGGTTACATCAAAACATAAGTACATATAGCCTCACATTTAATTGTGACTAAAGGCATTTTTTTTCCCACTGGGTTTTTCCCTTTAGTCCTATCCAGGTATCCAAGACCTTCATTTTGTAATATACGCCACATTTTATTTTTACTATTTTATTTTTTGTATAAACATAGAAAAGCAGACCAACGACATCCCCAAAAAACTACATGCTCATTAACTAGAAAATCAAAGGGGAGTGGCCCAGAAAAAATTCAAAAAGGCTTCAAGTTTACAGGTACACATGCAAGATGACACCCAAAGAACAATCAATACAGAGATGCCAAGATAAAGACTTGCTGCAACAACAAACCTCACTCAACATATTCATGATACAACAACCAATCAGAGGGGGAGAGCTATGGCTTCAACTACACTACATGTACAAGAAAAAGGCCACTGCAGACATAGGGTCTTGTCGGGGACGACAAGAATTCGGAGGGGGAGAGTGTTGACAGGCCAACCTTTCAACAACACTTCCACAAAGATTCCATGAAGATTCCTCAAATATTCTCTAGAGATTCCATATGAAGATGCTGATGAAGTGATGAAGATGAAGATGGATGCTGTAATGTGAAGATACAAGCTCATGGACATCATCGAATATCTCGTTGTTATTATTTTGAGCCATTACGGCCACTTTTGTAATGTTTACAGGAACTTCATATTTTAAGTCGACAATTGTATTTTTGTCGCAGATGCTTGTTGGATGAGAAAAGCCAGCTCACGGTGTTGTAATTAAGCTCTATAGAAGCCTAGGGACAAATCAGGTCATTTTGGTCGGACATTAGGTTTTCTAAGGCTTAGTATATGAACCAAAACCTAAAGCTTTGTAAAGAGACTTCTAATAATCTTATCTTCTGTGTCAACTGGGAGACTGCGAGAGAGTGAGAGAGTGTGTGTGTGTGCTACAAGAGCTACGGTGGTCGGAATTGCAAACGGAGAGCCGCAGTGTGTTGCCCATGAGGAGAGCTACGCGTTGATGCTTACATCACGCGCGTTTGTCTGTGTTTTGGCAGATTCACCCGCGAGCTACTTTTGGAGTTTTGATGAGTAAACATTGTTCGTTTTGCATTTCAGCATATCCACGCGATCAAAGCAAGTAGAGCTACGCATTAGGCATCTTAGTTTTCAGAAACGTCGACCTGTAAAAACCTGTCAGACATCCTACATGATTTTGCACCGAGTGTTTTTGGGTAGGGTTTGGGGTCACGGACCTTAGGGAGAGTGGCCTATTGGTGTTGATAGAATATCCCTCAAGTTTCGTAACGTTTCGAGAACGTCTAATGGGCTTTTGGCTTGTGGTAGCATCATAGGAGACTCTCACATTCATAGAACCGATGGCATGTAGATTTGATATCTCTGTAGGAAGTAGTCATTAGTCGGTCGAGTAGAGGTTGACACCCTTTGCTTGATTCCACGCGCCTGCGGGTTGAGCTCCATCCTCAATTGACATTATATGTTAGGTGAGTTCTCACTATGCTGACGTCTATCGCGGCGTATCCGCCAACACCTAACCATGCCCTTCTCAACTAACTCATGCACTTGCCACATAATCTCCTCTTGTTGAGCTTGAGAAACTCTATAAGGAGGTTTGTTAGGTGGTGAACTTCTTGGAAGAAGTTTAATTGCATGGTCATCATTGCCTCGTTTAGGAGGTAGCTCACAAGGGATGTCATCAATAAATACATCTTGAAACCCCTTGAGAAAATTGGATAACTCTAATTCCTTTTGATTGTGTATATTTCCTTTTGCTAAAACATTAGGTTCATTTTGAGAATCTTTAACAAAAATCATGTACACAGAAATAGAGCTCTTTATTGACTTGTTGAAAGCTTGTGTATGTACAATGGGTATAGTGTTACCAATTTCCTTAGCGTCTATATACATATCTTTTTTCCTAAACTTAAAGGAGATTCTCCTTTCAGGGAATTTAACATTGGCAGTCATGCAATCAAACCATGGTGCCCCTAGGATTACATCCTCATGCTTGAGAGAAGAGATAAAGAAGTCCTCTTTGTCTACATAGCTTTGGACATGGAGCCTCAATTTCCCGATTAAGCGAGTGACTGAAGCTTCTTGCCCCTTGAAAGCACCATCTGTGAGTAGGACATCTCCCATCTCGTAGGCTTGTATGCCTAGCTTGGTGGCCAACTCTATAGAAATAAAATTATGAGTAGAACCGGGGTTAAAGAGAATAAAAGCATCATGTTCTCTTACCTTTCCCCAAGCATGTCATAGAGGAGATCCTTTGTGGTGAGTTTCCTCCTCTTGGATTTTGACCAAGGTAGCTCTAGGAGGATCATGGCGGTTGTTCTTTCGGGGACAAGCGCGGTAAACATGCCCTTGTGTTGAAAGGACGCCCTTTCAAAAAAGTTTCCACAAAGATTCCATTAAGATTCCTCAAAGATTCTGTAAAGATTCCACATGATGATGGTGATGAAGTAATGAAGATGAAGATGGATGCTGCAACATGAAGATACGATTTCATGGATGTCATCAAATATCCCGTTATTAATATTTTGAGCCATTACGGCCACTTTTGTAATGTTTATGAGAACCTCATATTTTAAATCGGCACTTGTATTTTGGCCACAGATGCTTGTATCATGAGTAAAGCCAACTCAGTTTCTTGTAATTAAGCTCTGTAGAAGCCTAGGGACAATTCAGGTCATTTGGCCGGACATTAGGTTTGAAGACTGTGTATATAAGCTGAAACCTAAGGCTTTGTAAAAAAACACATTACGTTATCTCAAATAATATACAGTCGTGGGTTCTGTAGCACACAGTAGTGAGCTTCACGCACACACACCATCGTGCACACTAATCACATTGCAGATATGAGAGTAGGAGAGTGTTAGCATCGAGGAGCTCTCCGCGTCGACGCAAGCAATGCAAGCCGAGGACCACATCGCGAGCCCGCCTACTACGAGCTATATTTGGTCGTAAGTACCTCAAACGACATCCGTTCTGAATGATCGAGTAGTCGTTAGAATCAGGGCGAGAAGCTCTTCGTGTTGATGTCTTTGTAGATTTGTTTCGGACACTTTGAAAATTGCTGTTTTGAGTCTATCGTGACAGCGATTAGAGGTCTTACAGTTATGGTTTTCAGGGTTTAGGTGTTTGGCCATATAGGATATGTCCTTGTGAGTCTTGCCCTCCGATTTCGAGTCATTCCGATATGATTTGAGACTGTTTCGAGCTTGTAGTGTTTCGTAGGATGTGTTGTCTGTTTCTTTGCTTTATGGTAGTGTTGTGGTAGGATTAGTGACTGTAGAGTGTTGTTCGTGTCTAGCTCAGGGTTGACAACCCAAAGATTGCCTCCATGCCCTAGTCGGGTCAGCTACGTCCTCGGATTGACAGTTTGTTGGTCTGTATTCTCACTGTGCTCCATCGTCCGTCGCGGCGTACCCGCTAACATTGGCGCCGCTGCCTGGGACGAAGCGCCTAAACTAGCGTAGACCGCATCACTTGTGTTTGATAGTATAGCATTTCTCTAGAGTTTTCTAGAGTGTTGTCACCATTTGCCTTCTTAGTGGGAAGTCAGAGAGCGGATCTCTTGACTGAGGGATAGCCAGGGAGCCTGCGTCTCGCCGAGGTGGTCCACCATGAGGTTGAGGTATGGTTATATTATTTTGTTGTGTGTTTAGATTATGTTTTATGGTTTGTGTGTTTGGTTGTGACTTATGGTTGTGAAGAACTTGAAAGAGAAAAAAAAACCGCAAAGAAAAACGCAAAAGGTAAGTAGGAGGCTATTTTCTTGCCAGAAAGCAAAAACAACCATTCAACCATCCAAAGTAGGACTTTAGGTAGTGTAGGACATCTGATGTTGATTTAGAGCAATTTTGACATGAAAATGTGCTTGAAAACACAAAAGGCAAAATTGTGCTGATTATGGTAAAAGTGCTCTAAAATGGTCGTTTGAAAGCCGATTTGAGTGCTTGTTTTTGCATTGGAGACCTTAAGGTAGGGGGAAAACATAGATTTGGTCCAATCCCAAAAAAAAAAAAACCTAAAAAACCCAAAAAACAAAAATCTGAAACCAAATCTACAATTTTCAAAAACCAGAGAGCTTGACCTCAAGACCTTGTTTTGCATATGCTCTAGAGCTTGTATGTGAAATTTCAAAGCATTTGCATCAGTGCTTGTGTATCTAAGTGGGAATTTGCTTTTTCCGAGTGTAAGGAAGTGAACTGTGAGATGCTTGAATCCAAAGGAAAAGAAGTCCAAATTGAATGAAACTTTGGGGATAGGTTTCTAAGGGCATTGGGAACCAAACTGTCCAAAAACAGAGAAGAAAATACTTTCCAGTGGCTCTCTGCCCAGTCTATCGCTATAGACTGATGAATTGGAGATAGACTCACAATCAGGAAAAACCCCTCATGCCACATGTAAAACACATCAATACAAGGCTGCTCCCAAAAAATGAGTGTACTTGGACACCTGCTTGACCACCAAACCTTAAGTCTGGTGTTTAGAGTCTAAGTTCAGAGACACATTGGGTAAAGGGACTTGACCAAATTTCCAAACCTTGTGAAACTTGGTATACATGATCTACAGAGGGTAGGGAACACATCTTTGAAGAGAAAATTTGAAAAAAGTGTCATGTTAGCATACTTGGTGAGTATATCGCGATAGACTAAGAACCCAGTGATACAAACATAATTTTTCAAAAAACCTCTGTGGCATAGCTTGGAAAGGTGCTATCAAGGACACATAAAATTTTTGAAGTCATTTGGACATCAGAAAGTGGGTCTAAGACCATTTGAGAGGATTCAGCTTGTAGAAAACACCAGATCTGGTCTAACTGACAAAGTAAAAGTCCAAACCACTTGAAAATTGGTAGGAGGACTAAGGAGAGGTGTTGGAACACAGTGGTATAGTCAAAGTTCAAGTTTGACCTATAAAAAGGGTACTTGCTGAGTCTATCACGATAGACTCAAAGCAGGGCCAAAGAAATTGAAATCTTGAAAACCCTATGGAGCATAGCTTGTTTAGCCTCTCAAGAGATTACACACAAAATTTGGTGGATTTTGGACATTGGGAAGTCATCCTAAGTCTATTTTCTAGTGATCAGATAGACTCAGAATTCTAGAGTTGGAGTTAGAGACCTAAGAAAAACTCCAAAACAAGTGGAAATTGGTGAGCAAGGTGTACAGAGCATAGGGAACATAGTGGTAAAGAGAAATCTGGAAAATTTTCAAAACTGAAGAACTTGTTGAGTCTATCGTGATAGACTAGGGTTTTTTCACAAAAATTGAAATTTTTGAAAATTGACCTTAGGGCCTTGTTCTACATGTTGTTGTGAGCCTATGGTTAAATTCTGAGTAAATTTGGAGTATTGTAAGTGCATCTAAGAGGATTACTTCATAAGATCACAAAAGAAACTGTTGTTTGATGCAAGTTACAAAGGAAAAGTATTCCAAATTGGTTGAAACTTGATGAGTAGTATCTCAAGAGAAGGGGGAACTCAAATCTGTGAAAACAGTTGAAAAACTGTATCCCAGTAACACTCTGGTGAGTCTATCGCGATAGACTCAAAAATTCATTGTAGAAAAATCAAAATTCAAATCTGACTTCATATTTGGGTTCAGAAGGCCCACTATACCCTATACACAAAGTTTGGGTGCATTTGGACATCTGCAAGGGGTACTTAGTGAGTCTATCGCGATAGACAACTGAGGAAAAAAAATTTGAGAAATTTTGTGAAACCAAGTATACCATTGGGTTTATCATTGCCTAAGGAGTGCACACACCAATTTTTGGCTCAAGCTGACCACTTGCAAAAACATCAAATAGAGCAACTTTCCAAATTACATCTCACTGTTTTGGTCATAACTTTCACATACAGACTCCGATTCCAAAACTTTTTTTATCAAAACGTATCTTGAGAGCAGCACTACAGATCTTAGAGTAAATTGACCAAAGTGGTTTCCAACGGCATCATTTTGGTCAGTTTTGGAAAAAACGTTGTTTAAGGCCTCAAAATGCATCCGGAAGTCAGGGGTGTCTAAAACCGACAATTTGAGAGAATTGTAAGAAAACGCTCACGGTTTTGGACATAGTTTTGGATTTTCCTTGACCAAAACACTTGAACACACTGAGAGAGGTATTACTACAGCAAGCTAGATCTGTTAAGCCTAGAAGCACATGGATTGCAGGGATAGATGAGCACCCGCCCAGAATAGATCTTCCAAACCTACAGTACATAAAGACCAATTTTGTGGAGAGAGTTTGGACGAATAACCATGAAAGTGAAGGACTATATAGGTATATTAATGGAAATCAATTCAACCTTTACAATTGCTTAGAGCCTTACCCAGATGAGCTGACATAATACAAGCTCTTATATGTCTATACATACGAGGTCGACCGACAATGGACATCTTTATTTGTTGACAAGTATGGACGAGAATATAGAGCTGTAGAAAGCACAAATCCGCGAATCAAATTAGAGATGAGTGGATCTCTGGTCAATGAAGGACCTCAGATACATCCACCAAACACAGGAACCTCTAAGAGAATTCCAAAGAGGGGACCCCCACCTGGATTTCCTCCTAGAGCGATAACGAGAGATGAAACGATACCAGAGAGGAGTATGGTTCCATACTTTGCACCCCAAAGTATAAGACCATCTCAGCTAAGAAAATGGGTAAATAGAAAGTACAATGGCATAGGAGACCCATACGCCCATGTCTTGGCTTTCAAGCAAGTCCTACGAGCAGAACGAGTAGAGGACTTCCACACGCAGTATGAGGGTTTTGGACTTACATTGGAGGACAATGCACAAGCATGGTTTGAACTATTGAACTGAAGAGAGTTCACAACCATTGAGAAAATGTTGGATGAATTTGTTCAAGAATTCACCAAGAGGGGCATAAAACATAACACCCTTCCTAAGATTCAGGAATTTAAACAAGGCGAAACAGAAACATTACGACATGCAATACTGCGTTTCAAGAAATATGTTGCTAGATGTCCTACCCAAGAGTTACCCACGCGAGAACGTCAGATCCTATGCTTCATCAGAGGGCTTAGGAATGAGAATCTCCAAAAGGACCTATACATGAAAAGATACCAAACCTTGGAAGAGGTGACCAAAGCGGCAGTTGACCTAGTTGACAATGCAAATTCTATGAAGATGTTCAGAAGAAGATGAATGATGCGAGTGAAAAAAAGAAAACCGTTGATCTTGAGGATCAAAGAGGGAATCTAGGACAAAACCAAGTAAATGCTGAGGAGCAAGCAAATCATAGAGAATGTGATGCAACGCATCAACCACTCTGACAGAGTACCAGGCTATAGAATTCCTCAATGACGAAGGTGCATGACATGTGGAGGGGACCATCCGACGCAACATTGTCCTGATTATAGACCTACGACTCCACCAGGGTTTGAGCATGTTATGTCTCAACCGCCTAGATATCATCATGTAGCGGAAGAAGTGTTCTTAATTGAAAGACCCATAGCTGCTAGAAATGCATATGTGAGTCATGAGCTTCAAATAGAAAGAAATGTGGTAGATCAGAGGCCACTTCAAGGTCAATATCAAGTATTGCCACAACAACCAATACGTCCATGTGAGAGATGTGGTAGTAGTGATCACTTGATTAAGGATTGTCCACACCATGATATCATGATAAATGTATATTGTAATGAGTGTGCAGTCACACATATGATTTTGGATTTTCCTAAGAATCCAAGAAAGAAAGGTAAAATGCAACCACATGTTACCTTTCCTTCTACCAGCAAATTAGAGAAAGAACGAGCCGCAACAAAAGGAGAGACGACAACAACAACAGAGCAAGAAACAATTGCAAAAGAACAGGTTCTTAAACAACAAGAAGATGAAAGTAAGCAAGTTTCTCCAGTAAACGTTGTCACAAGAGCACAAGCAAAAGTGCAAGAGCAGAAGCCTACAGATGGAGAGACTAGTAAGAGTTCCAAAATCCGTAGAAACTCTAGACGAGAAAGAAGGACTAGAATGAAAGCGAGACTAGAAAGGGAGAAAGGAGAAGAAAAGGCTGTTACAGCTGAGTTGGAAACAACTCAAGAGCAACAGACACAGCAAAGGGAAGTTGAAACCCTTAAACCAGCTGAAGCACCCAAGAGTGTTAGTTCAGGAGGATCTATCCTAGTGGACAAAGTGAATGAGCCTTTAGACGCGATTTTACAGGCTTATGAGGCTAGATTGGCAAATAGACAGACCTTAGAACAAAGATGGATGACCCATCCTTATCCTGAACTAGAGAAGCAGAGGCTATCAATGTGTAAACAGCTCAAGCATTGCTAGAACCACCTCCACCAGTGCATAAAGATCAGAGCATTAAAGTAGACGAATTGCCTAGAGAAGAGGTAGATCATAGGGAAGAACCAATGCCAAGGTTGCAAGACTCGAGGGTAGTCCAAAATACAACAGATGAATCAATGAGGGATTTCCCACCCTATGTTCCTATAGTTGAGGAGCAGTGGCGAGAGGAGTTATGGAAGGCTGTCCGAGATGCCCAAAAAAGAGAAGAGGATGCTGGACCAGCACCATTTCCTGAAATCACATTAGATAGACCACAAATGAGTGTTGATGTGAGGTCATATTATGGTGATGTAGGATCGATAGCCTCCAAAGACAGTAGACCTGCATCGTTAAGAACTTTGCCACAGTACATGGGAGATTTTGAGGCAAAGTCTAAGATTGTGAGAGTTCCATCACAGAGGCTAGGAGGGACAAAAGAATTGGACACAAAAATTTTGACTGACTCGCTATCCACGCCAGTGAAGTGCACAATTACGTTGGCAGAACTTTTGAAAATCAGACCAAGTATGTGGACGGATATAGGAAAATGCTTGGAAAAAATTGGGATCAAAAGCCCGTTAAGGTTCCTGGAAAAAGAGCTAGATGAGATCGAGAAGCCTAGATCAAATGTAAGACCGGTACCTCTGAACAAAGTAGGAGAGTACTGTGAAGGAGAAGATGGTAATGCCACTTTGCCTGTCGAGTACAATGGGATTGAAACGAAAGCTATACTTGACAGTGGAGCAGGAATTGCCATAGCAACAAAACGAATATGGGAGAAATGGGGTAGGCCCGCCTTTAGAACAACCAGAATAAAATTAAAGTTAGTGGATGGGCATGTGGAAAGACACATGGGATTGCTAGAAGCGATAGTGGTGTCTTCTTGTGGTATAGAGTATGCACATACTTTTGCCGTAGTTGACTTTGGCAAGAAAAATAACTATGAAATCATCCTTGGAAGACCATTCATGAGGCAACTCAAGATGGTACAAGATTGGGGTTATGATTATCTATACTTGAGACATGCTGAGACCACAACACGTGTAAATATGAAAAATCATAGTTACCAAGATGTAGCTAGAACGCCCGTGGAAGATTTTGATTCTGCAACACAAAGTGGATCAATAGACCATCCGTGGATGGACAAAAAGAAAGAAATCTGGATGTGCAGAGCATCGGAATGTAGTGACTTTGGGAGAAATGAGAATTCCTTAGAGAGGGTCTTAGAAGATGATGCTTACATAAGAGAACCTTTTTCGGAAGAGGCGTTAGAACCGCTAGAGTGGACTCAGATATTGGCTACTTTGGATGTCTGTGTTAATGAGACCACACCAACAAAATTTTGCGATGAGAATGGGTATGACATAGTCCCCTACTACATGCTAAGGTTTATGTGTGAGACAGATGAAGAATCTGAGTATGAGTTCGAAACAGGGTTATCAGCTATGGGGATAGCACAAAACCAGACACCTAGCCCGAATACTGGTCATACAAAAATAGGTGCTCTTTGCGATCAGTGTGCGATAACACACTTGATTACAAACTGTCCAACTCGAATGCATAGTACAAAGGAGGAGCCGCAAGTCAATGAAGCAAAGTTGCAGGAAGAAGGGCTAAGATCCAAAGAAGATGCTTCAGGTCCAGCACCTACAAACGAGCAATATGAAGACTTGGAATCAATCAAAGAAGAGGTGCAGCAAGTGACAGGAAGTTTAGACACTATTGGTGACATTCCAACAGCTGAAGTCGAGGAAGAAGAGCCTATGAGTCTACAGGAACCAAATGCTGATTTTGTCTCTCCAAAAGACATATCAGAGGAAATGGTGGTCAAGTAGGAGCTAGAACACACAGATCAACTCAGAAGTGTGAACAATGAAGAAGAAGACGACAAGGAGTCCAGGCCAAAGATTGCTCAAGTCACTCAAGAGAACACAGGCAATCTAGTACCAAAGAAGATCAACTTTTTACTAAGTGCACAAGACGGAGTCAAGATGAATTTTATGGCAGAAATTGATACAAATTCCACGACTAATGTCATGTGGTTACTTCTAGGTAATCCAAAGCTTTATGATATTCAAATAAAGGTAAATCTCTCACCTGAAGTGGATGTTATAAGTATGGGGATTGCAGAAGCTACTGTCCAACTACACTCACAGAATGTCAAAGAAAAATTCTTGGTGGTAGATTCTCGACAAATGGGAACACACTTGATTTTGTCCAAGCCATGGGCGCAAGTCTTTGAAAATGAGCCTGAATCTTCAACAATGGTCATCACGACAAGCTATCAAGTGGCAACAGAGGTCAAGCCTACAGCAGTTCAAAGATTCTTGGCTCTAGCCCAGCCAATGCAAGTGCAAGACAAAGCCTCTACATCAAAAGCCAAACCATCAACAAAACAATGGAAACCCAAGCAAAAAGTCTATCAACCGAAGTTTCCATCGCACGAAAGTCTCCAAAGGAAGTCAAAACAAGTCAACCAAGTGCTAGTATCCAAGGCACATATTAAAGTTAATGATCTAGTTTGGATACAATCACAGGAACAACCTCAACAAGCATAGGTAACGGGATGGATCACATCAAGCGAGTCAATTATTGCACAAGGCTACAAGAAAGGAAATTCAGATGTTTGGGTCAACAAGCCCAAGATAACAGCTTGGCGATTTCCATCCCATGACAACCACTCAGTCAAGAATCAACAAAGCCATCAACGTCAGTCACATAACTCAACCAAGAGAAAGGACAGGTACAAAAAGCAAAAGAGAAGGTCTTCCACTGGACAAACCATATGACAAGTTTGGGTAATGAAATCAAAATTCTACCAGACTACCCAACAAAGTCAAGTGAAGATCACCTCCAAGCAAGTCCAAAGATTCATTCCAGTCGAGTTACTCAAAGCACAAGGATTCTATGAGGGTAACTTTCAAATCTGGTTACCTAAGGTAGTAGCTTATCAAGGAATTACCAAGGAAAAGCAAGAAACATCAAGAAATGAAGAGCAGCCACCCGCTACACCCAAGAGTACTACAACCTATAGATGGATCCCTCGTCAATTACTACAAGAGCAAGGCTTTTACAAAAGTAACAGCCATATTTGGAAATTAAAGAAAAGGTACCATCAAGTCAAAGAAGAAATAAGGCAAGTGGAAAAGGACATCACACCAGGCCCAAGAACAATGTGGGTTCCAAAATCCGCGATTGAGGCTCAACAACAAGAAAGATACACGACTCCTTTACAGCCTCTTAACAACAAAAAGAAAGCAACGGTAAGTGCGGAGGTCACAGTTTTGAAGAACACTATCTGGAAGAAGAAGACTTCATCAACCATTGCTTCAACATCAATACCTGTCTCATCAAGCGACCACAATTTGCTACCAAGGAATGAAGAGCAGATCTATGCCAATGTATTGGACAACATGGCATCTCAAACAGAAACTAACGAGAAAGTCCTAAACATCAAAAGCATATGGAATTGGATTTCAGGCCGCGATCAAGTAAGTCCAAGTCGCCATTAAACTTACATGGCATAAGAGTCTAGAGTCAGGCAATTGAGCCACTAAATGAGCAAAGTGTCAGACCCAAGCTTCAAGTTAATATTTTTCTGTGGTCTATGAGTCTAGCTAATAAGTATAAGCTCAAGCTGGAGAGTTGAGCATACATAAATTCATGTCGCTCATGCTGGAAGAGGTGAGCATAAGAGTCAAAGTCCGTATAATATATAAGGTGGAGAAGGCGGAGTAGTCCAAAAAAAAAAAACAAACAAACAAACAAACACTCACGCACTTGACACAGTGAGGAAGAGTGGATAAACTTCGACAACAAAAACCCTTCTGTGAGTAGTGAAAGCTTTTGAAGCACTCATGCTATATGTGTTGCTTGCTACACTAACTCCATGAAGAACCCATCAATACTCTTCTCTCGCACCGCATCTTGTTTAACATGCATAACTCTGTGCAAGCATATAGATGTCCCATCATTGGACATATGCATTAGGCACTCTTTTTTATTCCACCCATGCACTTACACAAACAAATGACGATGACCAAGCAGAAACAGGTTTTATAAGCCTTTGCTCAACAACAATGACTCTGACTTCAAGCTTCTAACACCTATCCATGTATATCAAGTCCATACTAGTAGCCATATGGCCATATATACTTTAACTCAGCATAACTCTATAACATCAGAACCTAAGTACATATATCCTCGCATTTAATTATGACTAAAGACATTTTATATATCCTCGCTACATTTTACTTTTACTCTTTTATTTTTTATAACAACAAAAACAAGAAGAACCACGCTATCCCCACACCACTAATTGCAATCTACTCACAAGTCAAAAGGGAGAGGCCAAAAAACAGCTTGACAAAGCTTCAAGTCAACTTACAGGTACGACTTCCAGATAACAACCACAGGAAAAGAAAACTGACAATGAAATGCTGCACCAACAAGTCGATACAACCTCATGCAATTCAAGATACAACAACCAATCGGAGGGGGAGAGTTCGAGGCTTCATATACACTAGAGGTACAACTTCAAGGCAGTTTTAACATCACGCAAAGCAACCAACTGCAGAAGAGGCTGCCACACTCTTCTGCCACAACAACTTCAACCAACACCAAGACATCAAGAACTCGTCAAGGCCAGCAAAGACATAGGGTCTTGTTGGGGACGACAAGAATTTGGAGGGGGAGAGTGTTGAAAGGACGCCCTTTCGACAACGTTTCCACAAAGATTCCATTAATATTCCTCAAAGATTTTGTAAAGATTCCACATGAAGATTGTGATGAAGTAATGAAGATGAAGATGGATGCTGCAACATGAAGATACGAGTTCATGGACGTCATCGAATATCCCGTTATTAATATTTTGAGCCATTACGGCCACTTTTGTAATGTTTACGAGAACCTCATATTTTAAATCGGCACTTGTATTTTGGCCGCAGATGCTTGTATCATGAGTAAAGCCAACTCAGTTTCTTGTAATTAAGCTCTGTAGAAGCCTAGGGACAATTTAGGTCATTTGGCCGGACATTAGGTTTGAAGACTGTGTATATAAGCTGAAACCTAAGGCTTTGTAAAAAAACACATTACGTTATCTCAAATAATATACAGTCGTGGGTTCTGTAGCACACAGTAGTGAGCTTCACGCACACACACCATCGTGCACACTAATCACATTGCAGATATGAGAGTAGGAGCGTGTTAGCATCAAGGAGCTCTCCGCGTCAACGCAAGCAATGCAAGCCGAGGACCACATCACGAGCCCGCCTACTACGAGCTATATTTGGTCGTAAGTACCTCAAACGACATCCGTTCTGAATGATCGAGTAGTCGTTAGAATCAGGGCGAGAAGCTCTTCGTGTTGATGTCTTTGTAGATTTGTTTCGGACACTTTGAAAATTGCTGTTTTGAGTCTATCGTGACAGCGATTAGAGGTCTTACAGTTATGGTTTTCAGGGTTTAGGTGTTTGGCCATATAGGATATGTCCTTGTGAGTCTTGCCCTCCGATTTCGAGTCATTCCGATATGATTTGAGATTGTTTCGAGCTTGTAGTGTTTCGTAGGATGCGTTGTTTGTTTCTTTGCTTTATGGTAGTGTTGTGGTAGGATTAGTGACTGTAGAGTGTTGTTCGTGTCTAGCTCAAATTTGACAACCCAGAGATTGCCTCCATGCCCTAGTCGGGTCAGCTACGTCTTCGGATTGACAGTTTGTTGGTCTGTGTTCTCGTTGTGCTCCATCGTCCGTCGGAGACTTTTGGACATTGTCCTTCCCCTTAGGCTCATTGGAACCCTTGTTTTCAAGGGGCTTAGAATTCCTCTTAGCCCCTATTTGGAAATTGATTCGAGAGGCCACCATAGTATGATGTATTACCGCCGATATGGTGCGTGGCCTTTGGGAGTTGACATACTCCGCCATTTCTTCGGTTAAGCGCACACAAAATTGCTGCTTTTGCTCTCCAAAATCCAACTTTTTGAAGACAGTGGCTTTGAGTTGTAGGTCCCAAAACTTGTCTGCATATTTGTGGATGGATTCGTAGGGAGAGAGCTTCAAGCTTTGCCATTCGGTGAGTACTTTGTCTTTGGCATTGGTGGCCAAAAACTGCTTCTTAATGGAAGCTCTTAAAGCTTTCCATGTTCGTGGAGCTTCACCGGCTGGTGGGGAGGTGATGGAGAGCGTTTAGCACGCCGTATTCATGGAGCCATCTCCGTCGAGGTGGCTGGAGACTCACTTCTTTCTCGTTCCTTCGGAGGAGGCTCTTGAATTCTCCTTTGAGAAGGAGATGCGTCATCAAGGAGCAAATTTCTGAGCCCTTCATAGGGATTCTCTTCTCCCGAATCGGAGAGAGACCTCTTTTGGAAGTCTTTCAAGGAGGCTTCCTAGGTGTTCTCTCGTCATGGTGGGGAGCTTGGAGAATCCCATGAGCACAAAGCTGTCATTGCACTTCACTTTGGAGGGATGGATTACCCATGGCTTGTTGAAGCCTAGAAACAAGATAGTTAACAAGCATCAGGGTATCATTAGTAGCTTGCTCATTAGCAAAATCAAAGTTATCAACATTAATTTCACTCTCTTTACTATTGTCAGCTATTCTAACAACTTTTAGGTGTAAAATTTTTAGGTGTACTTTGGCACTTCAAGCCCTAGTTTCTACTCCTCTTTAACCCTTTAGAAAAATCACTCAAGCTACTGTACCCGTGGCTCGAATACCATTAATTGCAAGGAATAGAAGAGAGGGTCGTTCAACACCAAAACAACACCGGCTCCTATCAAGCTTCTAATAGCTTAATAGTGGTTAAGCCGTAGGCAAGCCCTGTAGGACTCCACTATTAAGACCATAGATCTTGACGGTGATGCCCCGTTAGCTGCACAAAGGCAGGTGCACTGCAAGGCTCAAAAATCCCTATTCTACTTACTCACATGCAATTAATAGTACCAACCATTTATAGCTAGCTTGAGGACCTCCCTTCTTGAGCAAGAAAAGAGAAACCTTGTGCTCTCATACCAATGTAACATTTAATGGCCTAGTAACTTGTGTGTAGTGGAAAATAGCATGAACATAGTGAGCATTTCATTAGAATAGATTCCTAATGAGATTAACAAGAGTGCTTGGGTGGAGAGAGCAATAAAATCATAACACCTAGTTAGATAGCATGAACAATACTTCAAAAGAGAGAGAAATTAAGCAATTGACAATAGTTGAGGATCGGATTTGCATGGATCCGGTCCCCCCTTTAAAAGGCTTTGTATTATAGTTTCTCGCATCAAGAGAGACATTTTACAATACAATTTCTTGTGTTCCTTCAATACTAGATAGTGCAATGAAGATGGAAACTTCATGCACTATGCAAAATAATTATCAAACACAACATCAATTCCCTCACGGTCTCAGACCCAAGACCTCACATACCTTCGAAGATGGTGAGAGCTAGTGGGGTATGAGAGTAGATTGAGAGGAAGAAGGAGTATTCTTACTAGAAAGATGTACATATCCTCACATAATCACTCATATTAGCATAGATTAGCTTAGTAATTAGCATGGTAGAGGAGATGAGCATGCATTGAAGCTTAGCTCTTGGTTGGATTTGCATCACAAAGCCAAGAGTTGTTGGTGTAGGCCTCCCTTCTCACAAGCTTGGAGTAGGTGATAAGCTTTCCATTAAAGCTTGAGAAGGAGAGAGAGTCTTATTTTCTTCACACATGAGCTAGTGTGAGTGTGTAAGTGATAATGCCTTTGAAAAATCAGCCCCCTCTCTCTCTCTTCGTCGACCCCTCTTGCTATTTTCTCTTGCTAGCATCCTATTGGACCTCCCAGGCTTAGCCAATGGTAATTAAGCAGCATAAGTGATAGCCTTCTAACATGTGTCCCCCTTTCCCCTTTTGTGAGAGCTTTAGGTAATTATTTAATTCAACTAAACTCTCATTGGACCACTTTGCCTCCTGGCCAATAGGAATTAGGCAAGCCATTGGGCTGCTGAATGCTCATTGGTCCCCTTGGGAGACTGTCCAATAGTCTTCTAGAGACCTTAATTCTTATTGATTCTTTTATTAAGTGTTTTTAAATCAATTAAACTAGATTTACCCTAGCCTAATTCTCATTGGTCCACCTTCAAGGCCATCCAATAGGAATTGGGTACACCTTGTGGGCATCTGGGCTAGGGAGCTGACATGTGTCCCTCATTCCCTTTGTGTAAAGGGATCTTGTGTGTGTGTGTGTGTGCGTGTGTGTGAGAGAGAGAGTTTCTGTCTCATCCCCTACTTGCAAGGCTCGCCCCCTCCTATGTAGGGATTGCCAAAGACTTTTGGGACACACACAAAGCATCCAATTCCCCCAATGTTTGACCTTTGGACACAACCTTTGAATTTTGGAACCTTAGCATTTTGGAAGTCTTAATGGGCTGAACCTTATGGTATTTTAAGCCCATTGTTTCACATGGCTCTTTTACAGATGGCCCCCCCTTTGGATCCCTGTTTTCCCTCCTTTGGATCCCTATTGTGGCTGATCTGCTAGCTTAACCAATATTCTAGCTTTTTCTCCCCTAGCACTTCCCCATATTAAATGATCAGTTTAACATGAGAAAATCATTTAGGAGAATTAGATATTGATTATTATGACATAATTCCATTGTTGTGTATGCGTAGTAATATGCTGCACGGCCCCCAGTATATCCTGATAAGTAACCAAAACATTCTCTCCCAAAAACCTTGTCGATGAGGATAAATTTGTCAACATTTTGTGGCAGGATTGGAGCACCTAAGAAGCGAGATAATGTCTTGAAAGCATAGGTTGCAGTATTCCCCTCTTGTGACATTCCGTTGTGGAAGATTAGGATGGGTGCCTCACATAAACTAGGAAGATATTGTCCTGGAGCTGCATCCCTACCACGGAACTGTCTTTTTCGATGACGAAGAAAGTCGTCCGTTTCATCAATCCATGACTGTAAACAAAAGAAGTGTTTGTGTATGTGTGTGTGTGTGTGTGTGTGTGTGTGTGTGTGTGTGTGTGTGTGTGTGTGAGAGAGAGAGAGAGAGAGAGAGAGAGAGAGAGAGAGAGAGAGAGAGAGAGAGAGAGAGAGAGGGAGATGTGGGGGGGAGGGGGGGCAAGATTTTATACCATGAAACTCTCATCTTGCAAAAAAAGCTCATCGTTCCATAGGTTGACTAATCCGGTTGACTCTTGGGCCGGTCGCTTAAACCAATCCTCCATATCCTGTTTACTAGTTGATGGCTTAAGATTATTTCGAATAGTTTGAAATGTGGCTTCATCAGGAAGACTTTCTTTATACTTTTTTGCCTTTTCAAAGCAGAGTTTAAGGCATTCCAATGGGTTACTGGAGATCTCCATTGCCTCGTGATCATTACTGTCATCTGAAACAAATCCATTCCTCTCCTCCTAATACTTGGAGATAGTGCACTGCCAGTGCAAAGTCCTCCCACAAACAAAAAATACTTTGTATATCATGAAGAAAAATGTATGACCTATCTCCAAATTTAAACTCTGGCACTCCTGGTAGCATTAAGGTGGCTTGCTGCTCCTTGAAACCTGACACATGTAGAGGTAGCTTGATATTTGAGGTTTTCACTGAGAGATGTTTGCTTCGTTTCACCTCTTCTGCTTCTTCTTCAAGATCAATGGACTCCTCTCTCTTTGTCCCTTCAATATATTCCTCATTCTTGTCCTCTTTTTCATATGCTGGTAAATCGTGTTCCTCCATGACCTCCTTAGTATCTTTCATAAGACTTGTAAATAATCCATTTAAAAATATTAGAAATCTAAAGGATTCTTGAATCAGCTTGCACTCCCGTTCATGTAAGCTACATAAGAGGCAGCTGATTATACTTCTTGTAAGACTGCCTTTTAGGATCATAGTCTTTTAAATGGACTACCACCATTTCACCAACATTAAAATGTCCTCTTGAGTGTGAAGCTCAAACTCCTCTCATTCCAGCTTCAAGTGTTCACTCTGTTCAGCTATAGACACATCAAGATTAAATGGAGCATTAAAAATGGAGGAGACCAAGTCAAACTTATCACCAGCCCCATACGAAACTGCAAAATCTAAAGGCCTTTCATCAATCACTGTAGGGTCTTCATAAATAACTGCCTCTTTTTTCTTTTGGATTGTTGCAACACATTGAGCACTCTGCAAAGTAGGTGCTGAAAAATCCACTTCTCTCTTAAGTGAGTTCAGTACAGTAAATTTTAGAGTAGAAGGGGACTCCATTTTGATAGACGGATCAGTATCAGGCTCCTCCAAACCTAGAGCAGGCTCCTCCAAACTCATGGCAGGTTCTGCACCAGATATATCAATGGGTTTTGTGAAGTCTACATTCCTCTTCATTGATGTTTTTAACAGCTCCGATAGTCTTCTCGGAATGTTTGCTTGGCCAACGATGCGCTCGGGATCTATTTTCTGCCTCTTCCTCCTATGTGATCTTAATCCTGCCATTTATTTCATACTCACAAATATAAGTTTCATCAAACATAAATAAAAAGAAGAGCACCACATGATCATATAATTTTTGAACAAACTATAGCTAGGTATCTCAGAGTTATTCCCAACTAATCATATAGACAATAACACAAGATGATTCGTATGGATAAAATGAAAAATTGCTTTATAGTTGTGAAGAGAAAAAGCCATACTAGTGGATCACGGCGCGCAGAGTACATAAACCAAAATCCACAGAGCTACTGACGCGCCGTGATCCACTTAATGGGATTTCATACAATTGAATAGCTACCAAAACATCAAAGAATATTATTCTTCAAAAAAACTTTTGTACAATTTCAAAAGAGGATTACGGCGCACGGAGTATGTAAACAAATGTCCACAACACCACTGGTGCACCGTGATCCAGTATTGGCTGGTGAATTGTTAAATGGTCTTTTACATTTTGAAGCACAATTCCTAGACACAACTAAACTATGGACCAAATGAAAGTGAAGAGATTGACTAACTAGACATTGATCTTGGAGTAGAGATTCAAGACTAGGAATGTTGTTTTGGGTCTTCAAGCTTCTAATTCCTGCACCTTGAAGGAGGTAGAGGCTTTCTTAAGTCTCTCTCTCTCTCTCTCTCTCTCTAGGCTCTATCTTTCTCTCGAGGTCTGTATTTAGCTTCACCAATGTGATTTCTATTCTCCCCTTGATCTATCCTATCACCACACGAGTTATTCTCTCTCTCTCTCTCTCTCTCTCTCTCTCTCTCTCTCTCTCTCTCTCTCTCTCTCTCTCTCTCTCTCTCTCTCTCTTCTCTTCTCTCCCCTTTTCATACAATAATAGACATTACTGTTAGCATTTTTAACGAAGCAAGCTGAATGTTATTGTACACGTGTTACAAGGACATGCATTAAGTGGATGGTACAACCGCAATAAGTACTTTTAACAATCGAAAAATAAGTGTACTATTTATGGTAACAAATGCACACTTGGATTCATGATAGAGAGAGAGAGAGAGAGAGAGAGAGAGAGAGGGAGGGAGAGATACCTAACAAAAGAGACGACCTCCGCAGAGAGAGAGAGAGAGAGAGAGAGAGAGAGAGAGAGAGAGAGAGAGAGAGAGAGAGAGAGAGAGAGAGAGAGACCTACCGCCGAGACAACCTCTGCAACCAAGGCGCAAAGCTCCTTAGAACATTTTCTTCCAATTTAATTCCCCTAAGAGAGGTATTTCCAAAGTGTTTGTTGAAGTTGAGAGAGAGAGAGAGAGAGAGAGAGAGAGAGAGAGAGAGAGAGAGAGAGAGAGAGAGAGAGAGATAGTGTTTATGATTGCTAGCTTGGTTTGAAAGAGGAAGATACATAGAGAGAGAGAGAGAAAGAGAAGGAAGTCATGAAATGGAGCACAACGTGATGGACTGTTTTCTTTACTCAATTTTGAACCCGCGCGTCGTGATCCATACACACACACACACACACACACACAGATAGATAGAGAGAGAGAGAGAGAGAGAGAGAGAGAGAGAGAGAGAGAGAGAGAGAGAGAGAGAGAGAGAGAGAGAGAGAGAGAGAGAGAGAGAATACAAGAAGTGGATATTAAATCTATTATCCCGTCTTAAAGCTGAGCCTGTGTGTCGTGATCCACACACACACACACACACACACACACACACACACACACACACACACACACACACACACACACACACACACACACACAGAGAGAGAGAGAGAGAGAGAGAGAGAGAGAGAGAGGGAGAGAGGTAGGGGGTAAAGTCTCAGACAATAAAAAACAACATTTCTCACTAGTCCACCTTGGAGTAAATAACAAAGCACTGAAACCAATGTCTAAAACTAGAGTGGGGTGGTTAGACGGATAGTTAGGGTATCCATATGGGCGCATACCATTATAGCCATGTGGAAGGGGGGAGAGGGAGAGGGAGGGAGGGGGGAGGGGGAGGGGGGGGGGGGGGGGGGGGGGGGGGGGGAGAGAGAGAGAGAGAGAGAGTTAGGGATTTCAAGAATTGGTGCACAGCGCACGGTAGGCTATATTCTCCTCGCAATTTTCAACCCGCGCATCGTGATCCACACACACACACACACACACACACACACACACACACACACACACACACACACACACACACACACACACACACATAGAGAGAGAGAGAGAGAGAGAGAGAGAGAGAGAGAGAGAGAGAGAGAGAGAGAGAGAGAGAGAGAGAGAGAGAGAGAGAGAGAGAGAGAGAGAGAGAGAGAGAGAGAGAGATCCTTTGCATTTCTCTCTTATAGTGGAATGGCAAGAACAAAGGCAACAGCAAGGAAGGCAGGGAAAGGACCAAGGCTTGCAAAGAAAGCATGTGGAAGGTCTGCTAGTAAGAAGAAAACTTTAGGTAAACCAATGAAGGTATTGAAGGGACCAAGAATAAAGAATATTCAGAGAAACATGGGTTTATTTAAGGACATAAAAAATCTCAGAAATGTATTGAGCTTTGTGTCCCTAAACTTCCTTTCCAAAGAGCAGTAGGCAAATTTGTGAGGAAGCATGTGCTGGTAAAATGAGATGGAAGGTTGTTGCCTTGCTCTGTCTTCAAGAAGTAGCAGAAGATTTTTTACTGGAGTATTTTAATGATGTCACCATTGTTGCTTCTCATGCTCACCGAGTGACAATAATGGACAAGGACAGTGAGACGCTCAAGAGAGTACGTTGGAGATACAACAAGCTCATTATCCCTATTGAGTTTATTGACCCCAAAATGAAGGATATATTGGTAATACCACCAAGCCGACGGGATCATGGGGTTAAGATTCATGAGGTTACTCATGATGTGAACACCAGAGCCAGAGCTAAGCAAGAAGAAAGACGTCACCTAGAAGAAGAGAAATTAAAGAGGATACAGACTGATACTGTGCTGATGAAGAGGCCCAGAGGAGAAATTATGGGCAAGTTACCACAGACTTAAATGAAAGAAACAATGATATTTTACATTCCATGAAAGAAGGGCTGTTAGCAACCATTCCCCTTGCTGATGGTACTAGGCAATTAGCTCTAGATTCTGTTGATATTGGGATTTTGAAAGATCCCAATGCACAAATTATGGATTCTATTGTTTATTTATGCCTAAAGTAAGTGCTCTTCTCTACCTTTAAGATCCTTTTTGTTTGGTACTTGGTCTCTAATTAAATCCTTTTTTTTAATTGTTTCTTAATAAAGAGCCAGCTCCCTCAACAAACCCATATTAAAATACATGTTTTAGATCCACAGTTATCCGTGCCACTCCGAATAAAAAACACCCCTCATGGTACATTTGGAGAGATGGTTTGTCCACTGTCCAATGCTTCAGGTCACAATTATGGTATTGCCATACGAATCAAATAATCATTGGAGCCTTGTATGCATTGAACTAGACAAACAAGTGGTATGGACTATCAACTCCATACAAGGAACACATTCAGAGATAAGAGTGTGAGTGTTGATAAAACCTTGAGTGTTTATTTGGGCTATGGTTGATGACCTCAACATTGTTAATCACAAATAACCTTTAATGTTCATAGATGTGTAAAAATATTACTTCATGTCTATGGAAGGCTTTGTGGAAATCATGAACTCTACAAGTCAACCTTTAAAACTGTCAAAGTGCCTAATCAGACAGATCCAAATTCCTGTGGTTGGAGATGTCTTCTGCATACAGAGTACATACTTCAGAGCTTTTTTACTTTGAATCCATTTATGTCAAAGGTATTTCCTTGCTATGGTTTGGACCAACTTGGTGCTTTTATTGATTAAAGTATTGACCACAAGTTAACCTAATTTTGCAGAATGTTTTGGAAAATTATACCTTGGAATATTTACAAAGGCACCGCGCTTCAATGATTCAACATCTACTATCTCGTTCAACCCTAAGAGTTTTAGATACAGAAGACACTTTTGTCGAAAACCATATAATAACTTTAATGATGACCGGTGATGAGGAAGTCATGCCAGTTTCCACCACTGGAAACCAAATCCCTAAAACTGACCCCATATTAGAGGAACAGACACCGGTATGCTTTGCAGTTGCAGCGGCTGAATCCGAAGTTGGGGTTGATCAATGTGAAGTAGACCAAGCCCTTGAAAATGTAGATGTAAAATGCTCCTCAAAGCCGAGGAATGCAACAGAGGTTCTAGGCCAAGTAGAGGAGGATAAGGGAGTGCCTATTATTGTGGCACAAGATGCGGTACATAATCAATATGAGGGAGTCCAAGCTCCTGTAATTGCTGATGTGAGAGCTCTTTAGAGCCAAGAGAAGATACAGAGTGCCTTGACCATGTAGAGGAGGAGACCAAAATTGCAAATCAAAGCCAGGAACAGACAACAGAACAGGTTAACCATTCGGCCATGGAAACACAAGAGTCCTGTACTGCACAACCACAATAGGTGAATACCCTTGGCAATACAAAAGGAAACATCGACACTCAACAACAGAATGTCAACATTAGAAATGACCAGTATGGACTTTTGCTTCAAGTAGATATGGTTGTTCCGGTAATATCCATTGTACTTAAATAATATACTCTTTTTTGTTTCTAACTACTTATATGTATGCACACAATGATTGCAGAGACTAATTATCTTGGATCTCAATGGATTGTTGTTGCTACAATAGCCGTACAGTGTACATACAGAGTTCTCTCATTTACATAGTTTTCACTTGGGAAATCTCAGAGTAGTAATTTGACCAGGCACATGACCAGGCACAAAGGAATTTTTGATTTTTTTGATTCCACGGTTTAGGTTGCTATCTAGTCTTCAATGCAGGCCCAAAACTTGAATCCCCTTGTTACCATAGTTTGCAATTTGGCTGAAATTCAGAGATCGGATTTTTATTTTGTGTATAGTAAAAGAAATTGTAATACCATTGCGGGACATTTCCACCCCACTAAAGCTAATGTACCACTTTTCTACAAGACCTTTGACCAGATCAATGTGCCTTATGATGCTCTCAATACTTTGTTGATTGATGACATACCACATAAGGGTTTACTTAATCCACCCGGCACTACTATTTCCCCACCTTCATTTGAAGGGCATCCTCATGATTTTTACCTAGAGGACATTTTGGTCCCATACCTGCAAGGAATGTATGTAAGCCCATTGAGCACATCGGAATTTGTACTTACAAATGTACTTAGTAATTCATTGTTTATACCTTAAATTGATACTGTCTACCTATCTATGTGTTTCGAATACTCAGAGAGAGAGAGAGAGAGAGAGAGAGAGAGAGAGAGAGCCTTGAGCAAACACTTGATATTTAAGATTAAACTAGTAAAAAAAGTTACATTTTGTTGAAGCCATTCAGGCTAGATTACATGGGCACAATTTGAATACGGCCAGAAAGATCTCCACACAAAAAATCCTTCTCCCTTCGTTGCATTACTCTTTGTCTGCCCAGCAAGAAATAAACGTTTACGGAGTCAATATTGGCCGTCTCCTCCACTATGTCATGTCAAAGTTGCAAAAGATTGCATTGCTGCCTTATTGTAATTACTGTCATAAGATTAAGGTCTTTTTCCACCACTTCCACGTCTATGACAACATTGTTTGCCAAACTTGCTGCCTCTTGATCCATAGGCACATAGCAACCTTCAACAAAGTGAGAACGCTTGTACCAAAAGGAGATTATTAAGCATATATTTGACAATGAAAGAGTCAAGAGAAATCTCACAACATCTGCCATCTGTTTCTTTCACATACCACCCTCAATCAAGAAGCTTATCACACAAGAGGGAATCAAATGATTTGCAGAGCAACATAGTTTTAGCAACATGTACTTTGCAGGTATGAAATAAATCAACAAAGAGACCAACAATAGGACAAAAGTTTGCAAGTTTCACCAATTTAGTGGGTACAGAGTTTTGGAGAGACCTCTGAACATCCCTATAGAGCCTGCTCCTCGATGCCTCACTCATTGTTGTGTCGGGAACGGGCCAATCCATGGAGTTCCAGTTGGTTGGTAGTGAAAACTTCACCAGCACTCCTCTTTGATTCCTTTGATTGAGTTAATAGAAATGGTCATAAAATAAAATACCCTCGTCTGCAAGGCTTTTGCTAGTTCTGCCAGCATATTGCAAGACCCCAATATGAGCATGGGTCACAGAGATGAGACCTATAATGCACTCCAATGGCT
Source organism: Adiantum capillus-veneris (assembly GCF_014529385.1). NCBI lineage: Eukaryota > Viridiplantae > Streptophyta > Polypodiopsida > Polypodiales > Pteridaceae > Adiantum > Adiantum capillus-veneris. The sequence continues at coordinate 130,754 of NC_140934.1, read as the reverse complement.
CCCATTCCTCATATGAGGAAGGATAGACATCTGTGAATGTAAGGATATAGAAATAAATACAAACATCTGTATAATCTAATTATATATCTGTAATAAGAGAAGAAAAAAATAGATTCACATTTGAAATGTAAGATAACATTTATAGAGGAGTGCTAAATAATTAACTTACAGTTGCACCATGGATTATCGCCATGGAGACATTGCTGCCATTAGAAATCACATCAGAGTGAGTGAAAACATGTTGAAGAAAGACTTCTTTCATAGTCTTCTTACCAACCTCGACTTTGAAATCCAAAACTCTTGCTTTCCATGCAGAACGACACATATTTGTTGCTTTTGAGCTTTTTCTCCTTCTTGGCTACATAAGAACTCAAGAACCTTTGCTTATCCTCTACTCTTGCCACCTATTATCTGTAGTGAGAGAGTTTGAAACTGAGATAGTGCTTATGCTACTACATGGTCTTCTTGGCACAATAATGGTGAGGCTAGTTGGGGACAGTGTAGAGCACCCTCTAGAACTTCTTGGGTGGGTAGAAGACGAAGCCATAGGGAGAATGAGTTTTGAAATCTTTCATAAAGGTAGTGGATATCTTTTAATGAAGGAAGAGAGTTAGCTATCAATTAGTAGTCAGGTGTCAGCAACTTGACGGCTATTGGCAATGGGCCCTACTTTGTGAGACGAGGAAGTTACCTTACAAAAATGGGACAAAACTCAATATTTCAAAATGTTTTCTTTCATTTTTATGTTATTTTCCATGCATTTCTACGTTATGTAAGGTTGCTGCTCATTGGCTGCGCCTTCTTTTCTCTCTCTTCAATAAGGCCCTCCAAATGACCTCCAAAATCTCATAATGTTGCTACTCCTCTTTACCCCTTTAGAAAAGCACTCAAGCTATTGTACCCATGGCTTGAATACCATTAATTGCAAGGAATAGAAGAGAGGGTCTTTCAACACCAAAACAACACCGGCTCCTGTCAAGCTTCTAATAGATCGATAGTGGTTAAGCCGTAGGCAAGCCCCGTAGGACTCCACTATCAAGACCATAGCTCATGACGGTAATGCCCCGTTATTTGCACAAAGGTAGGTGTCCTGCAAGGCTGAAAAATCCCTATTCTACTTACTCAATTGCAATTAATAATAACAACCATTTATAGCTAGCTTAGGGACCTCCCTTCTTGAGCAAGAAAAGAGAAACCTTGTGCTCTGATACCAATGTAACATTTAATGGCCTAGTAACTTGTGTGTAGTGGAAAATAGCATGAACATAGTGAGAATTTCATTAGAATAGATTACTAATGAGCATAACAAGAGTGCTTGGGTGGAGAGAGCAACAAAAAGCATAACACCTAGTTAGAAAGGCATGAACAATACTTCAAAATAGAGAGAAATTAAGCTATTGACAACAGTTGAGGACCGGATTTACATGGAGCCGATCCCCCCTCCAAAAGGCTTTGTATTATAGGTTTCCCCCATCAAGAGAGACATTTTACAATACAATCCTTTGTGTTCCTTCAATAGCTAGCTAGTGCAATGAAGGTCCATACTATGTGCTAAAATAGAACATATGAGCCATATGGCCCATTTTTAGAGCATAGTATGGACCGAGACTACGGATGGTTGTGAAATATTGCATGGGTGGGGGTGAGAACTATTTCCTCACATGTGCAAAGTTGCAAGCCATCGGATATGATATGGGTAGTCCAGGACCATACTAAGCGCTAAAATGGGTCATATGAGCCATACAATCCATTTTAGCACATAGTAAGGGTAGAAAGCGCCCAAACCATATCGGATGGTAGTGAAACTTTGCATGGGTGTGGGGGTGAGCACCATTTCTCCACTCGTGCAAAGCTCCACAACCATCCAAGTTTAGGGTTTACATGTTAAGGGTTAGGGTTCCTGATTTAGGGTTTAGGGTGTAGGGTAGCCATACGACCCGTTTAGCGCATAGTATGGGTTGGACCGGCCAAACAATATTGGATGGCTATGAAGCACCATTATCCCACCCGTCCAAAGTTTCACAGCCATCCAAGTTTAGGATTTATGGGTTAGGGTTTAGGGTTTAAGGTTTTGGAGTTTAGGATTTAGAGTACATGGTTTAGGATTTAGGGTTTATGGTTCAAGGTACAATGTTTATGGTTTGGGTATATGACTTGGGTTTTAGGGGCTAGGGGTTGGGGTTTAGTGTTTAGTACTTAGAGTATATGATTTAGGGTTTAGGGTTTAGGATTTGTGGTTCAAAGTTTAAGGTTTATGGTTTATGGTTTATGGTTTAGGCTTTAGGATTTAGAGTATAGGGTTAGGGTTTAGGATTCAGAGTTCCAGGTTAAAGGTTTTGGGTCTATGGTTTAGGGATTACGATTTGGGATTTAGGGTTTATAACTCATAGTATGAATCGAGACCGCCTAAACCATACCAGATGGCGACGAGACTTTGCATCGGTGGAATTAGTACCATTTACTCACCCTTGCAAAGTTGCATAGTCATTTGATATGGTTTGGGTGGTCAAGGTGCATACTATGTGTTCAAATGGACCGTATGGCTCATAGCGCATAGTATGGCCTTTGACCGCTCAAACTATATCAGATGGCCACAAGAGTTTGTATGGGTGGGGGTGAACACCATTCCCCCATACCTATAGAGTTACACAACCATCAAAGCTGGTATGGATGTTCAAGGTTCATACTATGTGCTAAAATGGGTCATATGAGCCATACGATCCGATTTAGCACATAGTATGGTTCGGGACCACCCAAACCATATTGGATGGTCACAAGACTTTTCACGAGTGGGGGTGAGTACCATTCTCCAACCCCCAATGGTTTTCACAATCATTTGATATGGTATGAATGGTCAAGGCACATACTAGGTGCTAAAATGGGTCGTATGAGCCATATGGCCCATTTTAGTGCACATTATGGTTCAAGACCACCTAAAACATATTGGGTGAACACAATACTTTGTATGGGTGGGGGTGCAAACCATTACTCCATCCACGCAAATCTGCATAGCCATCCAATATGGTATGGGTTACCAAGGCCCATACTATGCGCTAAAATGGGACGTATGAGACATGGGCCCCATTTTAGCGCACAATATGGGTCCAGACTGCCCAAACCATATTGGATGACTTTGAAAATTTTCATGGATGGGATTGAGAACCAATCCTCCATGACCCATGCAAAGTTTCATTCACAACCATCCAATATGGTATGGGCTATCAAGGCCCAAACTATGCGCTAAAATGGGCCGTATGGCTCATACGACCCATTTTAGGGCATAGTATGAGTCGGGACCACTCAAACCATATCCGATGCCCGTGAGACTTTACATAGATGTGGGTGGGAATCATTCCCTCATCCTTGCAAAGTTCTACAGAAATCACATATAATATGGGTGATCAAGGCCCATACTATGTGCTAAAATAGTTCGGTTGGCTCATATGACCAATTTAAGCGTATATTATGTATCGAGACCTCCAAGTGATATCAGATGGCCACAAAAAGTTTCATGGGTGAAGGTGATCACTATTTACCCACCCATGAAAACTTGGATAGCCATCCAAACTACTGTGGATGGTCAAGGTCCATACTATGCGGTAAAATGGCTCGTATGGGCTCGCAAAACCCATGTTAGTGTATAGTATGTTTCGGGACCACCCAAAACATATTGGATGGCCATGAAACATTGCATTGATGGATTTGAGCACCATTTCTTCACCCCTACAAAGTCTTTTGGCCATCCTTCTAGTTATAACATAAGTGACCCCGTCGATGCTACCGGCCCCGTCACGGTATCATCAACAATGATGTTGTTTGCTTCATTCTTCATACACGCATCGACCCTCACCACACACCCACCGTGTTAGATCACCCATTTTCCTAGGCCACCCTATCTTTGCAATCGTACATGGCCCGTCGGCCTCACCGATGCTATCGGCCCTGTCACGATGGAGTTGGCGGTGGCATCGTTCGCTCCGTGCTTCACGCACCTATTGACCCTCGCTGACACACCGATCTCGTCGGCTCACCCATTGACACATGCCACCCCATCATCGTAGTTGTGCACATCCTGTTGGCTCCATCGGTGCTACCAACCTCAATTGACCCATCATGATGGAGTCACCGATCGCATCGTCCGCTCCGTGCTTCAAGCACCCATCCGCCTGTCCACCCCCATTGGCTCGCTCTGTCCCGTCATCAAATTCTTGCACGGATGGCCCCTTGATTTTCCTCCCTCGATGTAGTCAACCCTCGGTGTCAGTGCACTTGGCCTCAATTAACCTCATCACGATGTCATGACAGTGACATCGTTTTCTTTGTGCTTCATGTACTCGTCAACCCTCGCCAACATACTCGAAGCATCAGCCCAATTGTCGGCCCGTGCTGTCATGTCAACATGTCCATGTCCTCAGTTTCCTCCGTTGTCCTCCATTGATGTAGTTGGCCACATCATAGTGGAGTTTTTGGTGGCTTCATCAAGCACCTGTGGACCCTTGTCCATGCGTCCAACTCCTTGCATCGGGTGTTGGAAGAGGACACCTTGTTCTCGTGCCGTTGATCATTGCATCCTCTCATGGAAAACCTTCTCTTGGCCTTCCCCCAACAAGGGGTTTCCCCCCGTTTTTCGGCTTGCGGGGTTCAAATGCACTGTGGGGTTTCCCGAGACTGCGAGGTTCATGGGTGCCGGAGGGCTTCTCGAGACCGCGAGATTCATGCCGGACCATGGGTTCAAGCACCTTGCATCGTGGGATTCAAACACCTTGCACTGTGGGGGTTCACGGCAAGGATTTCTATCCGGGATGCCATGGTGCTTGGGGGGTTTGTCGGCCCACGCCAAACTGTGTGCAACTATAAGGGTAGTGGTGCTCGGTTGAGATGGGAATGAGGCGGACGCAAAGCAAGGAACGGGTGAGGTGAGTCAACGAGTTCCCCACAGCTTTCTTGTGACGTTGGGATACAATCCCCCCCTCGGGCGAGTGCCAAGGCGACCTTCCACCGACGGGCTTGTCTACTTTGGGACTGTTTTTGGGTCTCGCAGGTTTTGGCACGCTCGGGGTGGTCGACAAGGCTTGGTATGCAATGAGTGATGGTGGACCATGTCCAGGGCCGGGGCGTCGATGATGGTGACATGGAATGCATAGGTGGAATGATGAGGTGGTGGATGGGATCCCCTTATCTGCATGTCATATGATCATGTATCAAAATGGTGACATGTAATGATTAGGTGGTAAAAAAGGAGGCTAATGAGTTGGCGAGCTAGCATGCTTGGTGGCTTATGAAGTGGCGAGTGATGTGGCAAGCCATGCAAGCAATACTTACATGTGGCATGTGCGGTGGTGGATGACATAGCACTTAAGGTGTAGTAAGGTGGTAGTGGAGGGTGGTGGATGAGTTGGAAATTAGAGTGACATGGCAAGCCAAGTGTTAAGGTCAAAGTGTTGACTGTGGTGATGTGGAAGGTGAGATGGGTCGATGACATGGACCTTTGGTGACATGGAAGCCTCCTTAAATGAGGTGAGCCAACTAGGATTGGGAGAGTAGGACCAAGCCAGGTGTGACAGGTTGAACCAGACCAGTCGTTGCACAATAAAATTGCCACTTAGATGTTAAAAAATGAAGATCACAAATTTCCATTGTGTTTGCAGCTATGTGTTTTGTGTGGCTACCAAATCTTGCATCTTCAAAATAAGTGCAAGCAAGTCAAATGCACGTATCTCTAACCCCTCTCTCTCTCTCTCTCTCTATCTCTCTCTCTCTCTCTCTCTCTCTCTCCCTTTCATTATTTCTCTATTCTCTCCCTCTCTCTTTCTCCCTCCCCCTCTATGTATTCACTCTCTCTCTCTCTCCCTCTCTCCGTTCCCTCCCTCCCTCTGGTCTCTTTCTTTCTCTATATCTCTCTCTTTATCTATTCTCTCCCACTCTTTTCTATTTCTCCCTCTTTCTCTCTATCCATCTCTCCCTCTCTGTGTCTCTCTATCTCTTCCTCTTCCTCTATTCTCTATTCTCTCTTCTCTCTATCTCTCCCTCTTTCTATGTCTCTCTCCCTCTCTCTATTGCTCTTTCTCTATTATCTCCCTCTTTCTCTCTCTCTATCTCTTTCTCTCCTCCTCTCTATGCTCTCCCTCTTTATGTCTATCTCTATCCCTTCCTCTCTCTCCTTCTATCTTTCTCTAACTCCTCTCTCTCTTTCTATATTCTATCCCTCTCTCTCTCTCTCTCTCTCTCTCTCTCTCTCTCTCTCTCTCCCTCCCTCCCCCTCTTTCTCTTTCTCTATTCTCTCTCTCTCTCTCTCTCTATCTCTCTCTCTCTCTCTCTCTCTCTCTCTCTCTCTCTTTCTATTTCTATTTCTCTCTAACCTCTCTCTCTCTCTCTCTCTCTCTCTCTCTCTCTCTCTTTCTATTTTTGTCTATCTCTCTCTGTCTTGTACTGTTCTTTTTTTAGGTCTTTTGTTTAATGTTTAACTTTTTTGTTCACTCTTTCATTTTTTCCTTTTTTAATAATTACACATCTTTTAAATAGGAAATTTTTTACTCTAATATAACACTAACTTAGTATTAAACACACAAAACAAAAACGCTTGATCAATCTACTTCAACACTAACTTAACATTAGGCATTAAATCTACACTAATCTCTCTTTCTCACTCTCTTTTCCTCTCTCTCTCTCTCTCTCTCTCTCTCTCTCTCTCTCTCTCTCTCTCTCTCTCTCTCTCTGTGCAACAAGTGGAAATGAGGTAATTTTAGCTTACCTTGGGTATCTATACTCAGACTTCCCGAACCATTTCCCCCAAATTCCCCTGTTAGTCCTACTAGGCAGTGAAATCTATGTTAGACTCAAAATTTTTTCCAATCGGATTCCTGTAGCTCATTCTGCAAGAATTCTGCAAAAGTAGGTCCGGCCGCTTAATTTAGGCTTCCTGCTTCCATCTGTAGAATAGATTGAAATTTTTTATGTCTGCCCGCCTTGTCTTTCTGATCATCAGCGTATCTTCAATTTTTCCATTTGAGCTCCTTTGCTGTTTATTATTAATTTTTGACCTATTTATTGACAAAATCAAGGAAAATAACAAAAATGAGCTAAAAAAGCAAAGTAAAAATCCAATAATTAAGAAAATCCATTGAAAAACACAGCTTTTTTTTCTTTTTCAATTTCTCCAATTTTAAGTCTCAATATCAAGAAAAATATGAAAAATAACCAAAAAGGACTATTTTTTGATGATTTTCTGATAGTATGTACACTATTTACACTCATCGGGGAGATTATATCAGTTAAATTCCCCTGTTGATGATTTATAAGGGCATTATTAGGTAATTTTGCAAAAAATCACACGTTAACATCAAACTTTTTCCTCCCTCTTCAAACATGGCCCTTAATTACTTAGTGCCCTTCCACCCCTCCTAGATGGCGTACTCCGAGACGACTGTGTGCATGGGTTGAATAATCATGTGTATGCATAGCCTTGGTTGGCTCTACCAGGCTTTGAAGATCTATGCAGTTCAAACCTTTATGATGTGCAAGAGTTGGGTATTAAGTGATTAACTCAAGGGTTTTTGATGTCGAGGCTTTCTGTTGTTGTCTTCCAAAGAGCAAATCTTGTAGCTTGTGTGGTCTTTGCTTGATTGTACCATCAAGATGCTTTAGCATGTTGATTGCCTGAGCTGTTGGTATCAACAATGGTTGTTGTCGAGCTTTTTTCTTCCATTGATATCTTGGTTTGGTTGGCGCAAAATGTCGTGGTTGAGTCTTCTGAGACTTAACTCTCCATTGCTTGATTGGTTTTACGATTTGCGGAGAAGATAAATGCTCTTTTTTCTTCCAAATCCATTTCATGTTAGATTCCTTGTTTGGAGGTGCTTCTCTTTGTGTTTTAATCTTTGGAACCGTCTTTGGTATTGTCGATGATGATTTAGGCACCTAGATTTGAATCGGCTTGTCCTTAAGCTATGATTTTGGTATCCAAATTTGCCTGACTCCTTGCATGCTAATTGTAGCATTTGTTTGTCGATAGGATGGAGAAGATTGATTGCTCCGTGATTTACTCTGTTGCTAACCTTCTTTCCATTTCTCTTTGCTTGGTGCAATTGGAACAATCAGTTGCTCGCCTTTAGGTGATAGCTTGAGCTGATTTGTATTCCAATCTAGTATTGCCTTGTATGTCCGCATCCATGAGATTCCAAGAATCATTGTCTCATTCATGTGTTCATGTGGTTAGCATACAAACTGATGAGGACATGAACATCCATGTACTATTACATTTAAGTTGACTACTCCCAATGTTGGTGTTGGGTTCTTGTTGCATCCTTTGATAGTCGCTATTCTTGCAGAGTCAAAGACTGAGTTGTTGCTTTCTTGTACGTGGAATAAATGAATGCATTTACTCTAGCTCCTGTATCGATCAATGCATTTGTGCTCTGATTGTCTTTTCTTAATCACACACCCAACAAGAAAACACCTACAAGCTAATCACATGCTCTTTACAAGAAATCAAGCAATGCAAGTGAGGGTAACCAAGAACTCAAGCAAACAAACAAAGTGAGGGCAAGGAAGCAAACACCGCCTACAAATATGCAAGAGGTATGTGATTTTTTCATCTATGTATTCTAAAGTATGTGTGTTTAAGACAATAGAATGGGGTGGGTTGGTAAAGAATCTTACCTCTTGCTCTATGTCCATGGTTGTATCTTCTTGCCATCCTCAAGTGTAGAGCTATCGTGCTATTGATTCTTCTTGTGATTCCACACTTTTCTTCTCATTGTCCACCCTTTACTCTCCAACGATGATGATGTAGCACTCCACCAAAGAGTGTGTGTGTGTGTGTGTGTGTGTATTTTATTATATATATGTGTGTGTGTGTGTGTTTGCTTGTATGTGTGTGCGAAAGACACACACACACACACACACACACACACACACACACACACACACACACACACACACACACACACACACACACACACACACACACACACACACACACACACACACACAGAGTGAGGTAGATATTGAGAGGGAGAGGGGGAGGCATTAGGTGCAATGGCAGCAATACTGCAAGAGCAAGGTATGCCCAAAAAAAGGGGAATACCTTGCTCTCTTTCTTTTTTATGACTATCAGTTATTATTGCAACTCTCCTATTTTTATTCATTTCCTTCCAAGATTCCACTCAATTGCCTCCCAGCCCAACTTCTTGCCACTAAGGAGGCTTCCACGTGCACCATTATAAAAGCGAAGCGAGTGTATTCGAACCCACAACGTAGCAACACAATGGTTTTCAAGTAGCCTTCCCTAAGCAAGGAAGCGGGGACCTTGAGTTGATTTATGCGGCCAACCCATACAATAAAAAAATCCTCAATCCGTGCTCATCTCCTCTGCGCATGCCCACCGCCCTCAGTCCGTGCTCCTCTCCTGCACGTCCACCTGCTGCCTACCTATGCGCACATCCTCTCATCTCTGACTGCCACGTTGCCCAATTCCTTGGCACCGTATCCTGGTTTGACTGTCACATCGTTGATTTCCCCTCGCATCTAATTTGATTCTTGCAAATTTTTGAATTTATATGATTGGGCCACCCCTATCGCGGATATTACCGTGACTATTACACCATAGATTTTTGCATCTAGGAAAATCCAATGTTCAGAAAATTATTCGATGTTGCAATTTTTTTAAAATCCCCAATCAAACCCCCTTTAGTACCTTCTTTGTTTCTTTTTTTGCCCCTCTCTTTTCTTACTGATTGCATTTTTTAAAATTATATTTCCAGTACTATTTTTAATTTTTTAAAGTTTTGCTCTCTTTTTCTAATCATTGTTCTTTATTTAAAAGAATTTCATGACGAGGACACTAACACACCCATGCCAGAACTCATGGACGCTACTATAGAGTAAAGTATGGCTGAAAAGTGGACTTTGGTAGAACATAGGGCAAGGCAATTTGATGCCAACTTTAGATTATTATACACCCGATGTATAGGGATTGTTTTTAAAATTCATATACCAACAGCTTGATCATGCACGCTACATCGAGGATGTGTTGCATGCTCGATTTTCAAATGCCCCTAATGAGCGTTTTTCAACACAGTGGTTGGAGGGTTGTATATATTTATAAAAATAAAAACAACAAACCGAGTGTACTGCATGCAGCTGCCAACCAAGTCACAAATACAGATAGGAGCTATCATGATGGCAACATGAAAGATGAGAAGTGAGAGTGGGAAATGCCGGAAAAGGGCAAACAAGCCATAATGGGCTCATCCTACAATCAACAGCGCAATCTCGAGCCAGACAAACTCCCACACACTATGGTTCGGGATGCAAAGAAGCTTGGAATGACAAATATGTAAGCTTTTTTGAATTGGAGCCTAAAAATGGGTTAAAAAATATTTTAATTTATGAATTTATTTTGTTATTGCTAACTTAGGAAAATATCACTCTGAGTTGCATGACTAGAGGGATGGTCAAGTATCGAGAGCAACACATAGAATTCAATACTTGGCGATGGTTTTTAGAGAACCATCACATCTCTCGTGAGACTCAGCATTCGGATCTCTATAGGCGGTAAGTGTTGACAAATCATATTTTATTAATGATTTTGAGTTATTAATTTGTTTGATTTAATTTTGGCTAATGTAGAGTCAAGGTGATCAAACATATGTATCTGTGGATAAGGAGGAGAAGGAGGATTTGGATAGATAGATAATTTTTTTTAGTCCTCTTTTAAAGTGCACATGTGGCACCAAAAAAACTTTTTGAGCACATGTATATACAACTCAAATAAAATTTTGATATTATTTGTAAAATTTTAAAATTATTGCTCCTTTGTTCATCTATTTGCTAGTACATTCTATGCTTCATTAAAATATATCCCTTGGTACATATCTATAGGGCTGTCTGTACTTAAAAACATAGGTACATACATAAACTATAGTGACATTGAAAGCATGATACTAAACTTAATTTGTATTTTACAATACCAATCTCACCACTCTAGGTCATCATGCCGTTTCGGCATCCAAACGAATTTGGAATGCAACAAAACTTAAGGAGAGGTATTACAACACCTAGGGGCACAAGCCTACCAAGTTTTGTCACCATATGAGAAGGTACATAAATCATGATCCATCAAAAAAAAATGTGCAAAAAACTGAAACAAAACTACTCGAAAAGGTCCCCCTTAAGCATAGAAACACTTATCCATGGTCAGAACATCAAAAAACAATCATTTTAACCTTCAAATCAATGCATTTAGCTCACAAGCAATGCGTTGCGAACCACGGAAGAATTGAGAATGGCTATACTTAAATTGTAGAGCAAGAGACTAGGAACACAAGCAATGCGTCGCGAATGACAACAGAATTGAGAATGGCTATACTTAAATTGTAGAGCAAGAGACTAGGAACACAATGTACTATTCGGAATTGAATTCTGATTACCAGTCCAGGAGCCAAGAGGATTACAAGTTGTAGCAGCAAGAAGCTCTCACAGTGAATGACCAAAAATCCTCTTTGCTAATGATGCCTCTTTAGTCTAAAACTAAGGGTTTTGACTTAAAGGTTAAGGGAGATTTCCCATGGCCATTCTTCCACTTACAAGGGTGTATACTCAGAGAGGATGAGAGGGTATGTCAAATCATATTACAATTACAAATCATCATAAGCTGAATTACATGGCTTCTTTCAAAAAATTGAGCGAGTGTTTATAGGGTCTGGTGTGCATCTGCCTGTCATGTGTTGGATCGTTTTATTCACCAAACATTCCCCCCTTCCTGTTCATTGCACGTCCTCGTGCAATCTGTCTCTGAGTGTAGTCTGTTGTCTTCTCTTGAGCATTGCAGTGAGGTGTCTGAACTTATGCTCTCTTGCCTCAATCTCTAGTTTGGTGGCCAAATCTCTGAAAGGGTTGTTGTTGCTGAGAGTACTTTGATATGCGATATGGCGTGCTAGCATATCTTTTTTCATGGGATTGAATATGGAGGAGTCCACTTCGAAGAAGCCGGTCATGAACGCCTCCTCAAAAGTCTGCATGTAGTGGAAGGGCAGGAACATGACTCTTGCATACAATCCCATGATGACATTCCTGCTTGGGATTTTTGTCTCCATATTCCAACAAATCCCTCTTGTGCCTTCCACGAAAATCTGCCAGGGATGCTCTGCTGCCTCTATATCATTAAAAGCTGTGATGCAGGTGATTAGCATCGTGGAAATTTTCACGAGCATCTGGCATGCAAGATCCGGGATCTCCTTCATCATGCTAATCACCCTTTGAGATTTTGAACCATACACTGCTTGGCGGACGCTGGGTTGTTATTGAGTGACTTTGTGATAACTGGGTAGTTCAACACCGCCGGCCTTTTTCTTTGCCAAGAGTAAAAGCTGTCCTAGGATTGTCGTCTATTTATGGGACAGTAAGTTGGGTCGATCCTAAGATGCTGGGGAGCATTTTTGTAATAAGTTTCATCTGTTGGTATTTTATCAAACCATTTCTTTTGCCAGAGGGGTTGATTGTCAATGATGGTTTGAATCTGAATTGCAGTGGCAGGAACATCCCTATAATCCCCTCGGCTATTTGGTTCAAGTTTTGGTAGCATTCTTTGCTGCCATAATCTAGTCTCTTGCAACATCAGTGGCAGGGCGATCATCTCATGCTCGAGGTTCTTTACCACCTCATATGGAGTAATCATGAGGAGGGTAGCCGATTCCAGCACTTCCAGTTTATACTGCAGATATGCTTTGTGCAAGGGATCCTTGACTTCTGAGATCCATTAGTGAATTTCGTCCTTGGCCGAATTCAAAGTGGAATTCAAAGTGGATGTCGTGGCTAGATCTGCAGATTTCTGCGTTGCTTTTCTAGTGCTAGTAGTGGGCACCTCTGCTTGATGAGCCTCAAATGTGGAATGTTCAAAACCTCCTTCTTGCTCAAAGTCTACTAGGGCTGTTTGTTGATGCTTTGCCTGATTGTCCCTTAGAGTCTCCAAGTCCCCCCCGTGCCTCAGCCAACTGCTTTCTCAGTTCTTCAATTTCTTCATCCTTGGCTCATTGTAGGGCCCTATGTCCTGCTATCATGATTTGTCTATCATATTTTTTCTGAGCCAGGGCCTCTTTTAGATCTTTAAATTCTTGGTTTAAGGAGGTTGATCTTGCAGCCATAGTTGAGGAGGTGGGAGTCTCCTGTATGGCTAGGAGCTGAGTCAGAGTCCTGCTAACCACAATGTACAACTCTTGCAACTTTTCATTATGTTTCCTTTCTTTGGTTAGTTCCCTCTCGAGGCGTTGCTGCTCGACTTGCAGTGCGGAGTTTGCCTCGTTAACTGTTGCATCTCCTTGTAATAGTAGGCTGCATTTTCTTGTTGCCTTTGCAACTCAGATTGGGCTTGGAGCTGTGCTTTCTCTAATGCCTCTATTCTTTGCTTTAGTTGTAGGGCATCTTCAGCTGCCTTAGACGCGTCTCTTTTAGTATCTTCCAATTCCAGCGCGTGCAGGTTGTAAAGAGCCCTTTGGCATTGAAACTAGAGCTTGATCTGCTCTAAGTAAGCATCAAAATGACTTGATGATTTCCACTCCTTCCTCCCTTACAGATTGTGCTCTTGGTTTCTGTTGGCTTTGTTGACCTTGATCTGATGTTTCAGCCTCATTGGTTGTTTTTTCTTTTAGTTTTATATCTTCTACAGTTGCTGAAGTTATGGTAGGCTTTGGTTGTGTTGCCTCCTTCTTCGCTCCTTGCTCTAGCAGGTCTTCCACTTTTTCCTTATCTTTTATTGCAGTCTCTAAAGGGGACCCCAGTGTCCCTGGGAGAATCGAACTCCTGACCCTGCTGGTCAAGCGTGTCTGGTTCTTCCTTCCCTTGTGAGTTATCTTCCTCTTTTTTACTTTGAGTAGATTCATCAGATGATTCAAGATCATCGATGTGTTGTTTCTTTGCTTCTTCTTTCTTCCTTAGCTCAATCTTTTGCTTGAGCTCGTTACGGATTTGTTGCCGCATGGCGCTGTCAATCTCTCGTTTTTCCTTGGCTTCCTGTATTTTTTGCTGCTTGATCCTTCCCAGAGTCGCTGTTTGTCTGCGTAGCAATGGAGTGTTTTCTTCTTCTTCTTTCTATTTTTCATCATCCACTTCTGTTCCTTGGATTCTTTTTTCTTCGTGCTTCTGTTGGAGGACCCTTTCCCACAACACCTGTGCTTCTTCCATTGTCCTCCTGGCATGAGTAATTGGGATGGCTTCTGCCACACAGACAATTTTCTTCCTCAATTGTGTATATCCCAATGAGTACTGGCTGTCGTGCTCCTCTTCTGAAGGCTGGTACTCCAAGAGAGTGTCTCTTTGTTGGGACCCAGCTTCCTGGCTACTCCGAGCATCCGACTCTGTATTTGCTATCAGAATCCCTTATGGTTGCACTTTGCCTTGTTTGCCTAGATTCTGGTTTCGACCTGGTGGAAGGTCCGACCATAGGTCTTACTGCTCTTTTAGACCTTTGAATCATATCTATCTGCGCTTCGGTGGGTGGTAGATAATCAATCATCCCTAGTGCCTGATAGGCAATCCACGTTAGCATTGGTCCCGCATTCATGCTGTAATGGAATTGGCCTATTTAACTTGAGAGTAGCGGAAATTAATGAGAGCACTTTTGAGAAATAACTTTGTGAGCATAACGGGTGAACATATTTGAAGATAGCAACATAATCATAGCAATTAGTTAACTTGGCATGAACAATACTTTTGCAAGAGAGAGAATTTAGAGAACATGACAACAGTTGAGTACCAGATTTATGTGGAGCCGGTCCCCCCTCCAATAGGCATTTGTATTATGATTTCTCCCATTAAGAGAGACTTGTTACAATACAGTCTTTGTGTTCCTTGTGACCTAGGTGATGAAATGAAGATGGAAAGCTTCATGCATCACAAACATAACATAAACTTGAAGAAAGCTTTAACTATCCCAGGCCTCAGTCCCAAGACCTCAAACACCTTCGAAGGTGGAGAGAGCTAGCAGGGAATGAGGGTAGGGAAGAGGAGGAAGAAACATTTTGTAGGAGAAAGAATTAGTTCCTCACTTATCATACTCTTGTTGCTAGCATACATAATAGCATAGTAATGAAGAAGAAGGAGATGGCAAGCTTAGGCATTGAAGCATGGCTCTTGGTTGGATTTGCACTCCATAGCCAAGAGTGTTGGTGTAGGCTCTCAACCTCTACTTCCTTGGAGAGGGAGCTCTTGCCCTTTGCATAGCACACAATGAGAGTGTTTGTGAGTGTGTGTGGGTGAGTATACCCCCTAAGCAACCCCCTAGCTTGCTTGGGTCGACCCCCCCTTGTAGCTCATGCTTGAAGCTCATTGGACCCCTCCAGCCCTAGCCAATCATGAGCAGGAGGCATTACAAGCAGTAGGGGTAGCCTTGAGACAAATGTCCCCCTTTCCCCTTTCAGAGAGAGGGATAGATAAATGCTAAATCAATTAATTAAATCTCCTAAATTACTATTGGACCCCTTGGGTGGCCAACCAATAGGTTTCAGGCATCTCATGAAGGTAACATAGGTAGGGGCCTGACATGTGTCCTTGTTGCCTCTTCAAGCTTGGGCCTTCTTTGTGTGTGTGAGTGTGTGTTCTCTCTCTAGCCCCTAGGAAAAGGGCTCGCCCCCCCTCT
The DNA here is from genome assembly GCF_014529385.1 of Adiantum capillus-veneris. Lineage (NCBI taxonomy): Eukaryota > Viridiplantae > Streptophyta > Polypodiopsida > Polypodiales > Pteridaceae > Adiantum > Adiantum capillus-veneris. Next base: position 115,123 of record NC_140934.1, on the reverse strand, counting down.
TGTAGGGATCTTTTGACTTGTGGTGCTCAAGCACCTTAGTCATCAAGCATGACTAAGCACTTGGACTAGGGTGTATTCCCACAAGCATCTCAGGCAAGCATGTCAAAGCACCTCGAGCACCTTAATCAAGTAGCAAGTCAAGCACCTCAAGCATGTAGTAGATCAAGCACCTTAATCAAGCACCTCAAGCATGACAAGCACCTCAAGCACGACAAGCACCTCGAGCTTGGGCCGGGTTCTCGCCTCAAGCTCAGCCCTAGCTTACCTAAGGTCAAAGGACTTTTACACACATTATTGGAGGTCTTCAATGAAGCTAACCCTAAGGTCTTATGCTCCATTGGTTAGCCTTGCTCTTTGATAGACCATCTCTCATTTGGGCCCCTTTACCATTGGCCCCGTGTTGAGATAGATCTATAAGCACATATCTATATCTTAACACTTGTTCCCGTTTATTCTCCCACATTAAGTGATCAATTTAATATGAGAAAATCATTTGGGTTGGTTAGATATTAGATTTTATGACATTACCTCTCTCTTTAAATCATAGTCGTCCTCGACTATGAGGTAGAAGAGATAAAGCCTTAGTCATTAGTCAATCTTACTTAGCGAGTAGAGGATCCATTTTTACCCTACGACATCTTTCCAAGATGGATGACTAATCCATTTGGTGCTTGGGAGACATAGCTACCGCAAGCATGTCTGCTCTTTAGTCCATGTCATTCTCCCAAAGTAGAGTGACAAATTCTACTTGGTGTTTGAGAGACGTCGTCATCACAAAAATGATTCTAAGCATGCATACTAGTTAAATTTGTGCACAATTAAAAAGAGGAGTAGTCTTATAAGACAAAAACATGAGTCATTTAAAAGAAATTTGTACATTTTCTTACTCTAATGTAGCATTGTAAGCATTGACAAGGTTCATACTATCCTTAAGCTGTACTCCTTGCATCCATCTAGCATCTTCAAAAGGATAATTTTTGAACTTAATAAGATACCGTCGGATAATCTTACCATGTCGTAGTACCTTGTATTCATGCCGAAGGACGGCTTCGGGTTGTAGCACCTCTTCTTGGTCTTCAACTTCGGGAGGGTCTTCAATAATTGGTTCAGTTGGTGGCTCTCCTTTATAGGGCTTAAGTAGGCTTACATGAAAGGCATTGTGTATGAGCCAATGGTTGGGCAACTTGAGTTGATAAACCGTCTCATTGATGGGCTTCAAGATTTGGAAAGGACCATAGTATCTTTTTGCTAGTTTAGCATAATACTTTTGATGGCCCGTAGGATTTTTGCCCGTCGTTTGCCTTAATCAAGCCTTAGGAAACTTGAGTAAGACCCAATCATTTTCTTTGAATATTAAGGCTCTTTTGTGCTTATCAGTAGCATCCTTTTGCCTTTGTTGAGAGATGGATATAGCCTCCCTAATCTTTTGAAAAGATTCTTGTAGGTCACGGCTATGCTCATCGACGGCGAAGATCTTCCCATGTACTTTGAGTAGCAAGGGACATTTAGGTCTTCCCTCAATGATCTCAAAAGGTGCTTTTCCCGTAGAAGTATGTACAGTATTATTGTAAGCATACTCTACAAGAGGTAAGTACTTTTCCCATTGTGAGCGTTGATCTACTTCGATAACATAAGTCTTGAGTAGATCAAGTATCGTAAGATTGGCTATCTCACTTTGGCCATCCGTTTGTGGGTGATAGGCCGAAGAGAAATTCAATCTTGTTCCTAGATTTTCAAAGAGACCTTTCCAAAAATTACTGGTCATTCTAGGATCTCTATCTGACACGATGGATGTGGGTAATCCATGGTGCTTGAAAATCCCAAAAGGATATGGTCTATCAAAGAGCAATGTGCAATAAGTGCTTCTAGACTTACCTCAAAAGGGGACCAAGAGGAGAGATGGTTACATCTCAATAGGGGTCCAAAAGGAGGTAGTCTATCAAAGAGCAACGTGAATCTAATGGAGCTTAAAAGACCTTAGGGTTAGCTTCATTAAAGACTTCCAATGGTTAGTGTTAAAAGTCCTTTGACCTTAGGCAAGCTAGGGCTGAGCTTGAGGCGGGAACCCGACCTAAGCTTGAGGTGCTTGATGATTAAGGTGCGTTCTTGATGACTAAGATGCGTGCTTGATGACTAAGGTGCTTGAGGTGCTTGTCATTATTGATGACTAAGGTACTTGAGGTGCTTGTCATACTTAATGAGGAAGGTGATTGAGAAGCTTCCCATGCATGGGGGGGTGAGGTGCTTGAGTCAAAAAGAGACCCTACAAACTTAATGAGGAAGGTGCATGAGAAGCTTCCCATGCATGGGGAGGTAAGGTGCTTGAGCCAAAAGAGACCCTACAAACTTAATGAGCTTCCTATGCATGAAATTTCCAAAGTTAGGGAAATCTTTGACTTAACCTTCCACTTACACAAAGGGCACCCCTTCTCTAAAAGGGAACATGGGACACATGTCAGACTCTCCCTACACTTAACCACATGGTGTGCTTGAATGCTTTTGGTTGGGCTAAAGAGGGGTCCAATGAGATTCTAGTTCCATCCAACAAATATCTAGATATTTTCAAGCTCTTTCTCTAAGGGGTAAGGAGGACACTTGTCCAAAGACTACCCATGTACTTGAATGCATGTTGCATGTGATTGGCTAGGTGGGAGAGGGGTCCAATGAGCTTGAATCATGTTTAAAAGCTACAACTTTTCCCAAGCAAGAAAGGGGGGTGATGGGGGGATATACACCACACACACGCACTCATTTTGGTGGATTTATTCTCACTTGGTGAAAGTTGAGGAACTCCACCTCCTTCTCCAAGCTTGTGAGAAGTGAGAGCCTACACCAACACTCTTGGCTATGGAATGCAAATCCAACCAAGAGCCATGCTTCAATGCTTAAGCTTGCCATCTTTTCCATCTTCATTACTATGCTGTTATGTATGCTAGCAAGAAGAGTGATGATAAGTGAGGAACTATTTATTTCTCCTATGGAATGTTTCTTCTTCCTCTTCCCTATCCTCATTCCTCGCTAGCTCTCTCCACCTTCGAAGGTGTTTGAGGCCTTGGGATAGTTACTGCTTTCTATAAAGTTTATGTTATGCTTGTGATGCATGAAGCTTTCCATCTTCATTGCATCACCTAGGTCACAAGGAACACAAAGATTATATTGTACCAAATCTCTCTTGATGGGAGAAACTATAATACAAATGCCTATTGGAGGGGGGGCTGACTCTGTATGAATCCGGTCCTCAACTATAGTTATGTTTTGTAAACTCTTTCTCTCTTGCAAAAGTATTGTTCATGCCAAGTTAACTAAGTACCATGTTTATGTTGCTCCGTCAATTAAGTTCACCTGCTATGCTCACAAAGTAATCTCTCAAAAGTGATTCATTTAATTTCCTAATTTCGATATTAACAAAGTTCATAGGCCATTTCCATTACATAACTATCCATCCATGCACACTAAAAATGTTTAGAAAACTTCTTCACTTGGAAGAGGAGTCCACCAGTGGCTGTGCCCTCACATCTCTTAGGGGAAAAAAAGCATTGGTTAAAGATACAACACCATATTAGAGAGTTGGAAACTTTAGAGCCAATTTGGGAATTACCAATGTCTTAAAGATTTGGCCTTATGGACAAATCTTAAACTATATTTTAAGGACGTCTTCCAAAAGGTAGTACTTGAAAAGCTCTTTCAAGCCATGCTCTTAAAAACTTTGCTAAGATTTGGCCATGTGGTCAACTCTTAAGCCCATTTTAAAAGCGGGAATTGAAAAATTTCCAGATTCACTAATTTAGTGTTATACCTTAGCCCAACTTGTGGTAGTTATATGTCCGAAATAGTTTTGGACTTTTAATATGTTGTCCCGTTTCCACTGCGAGACAAGAGTAGGTCTTCTTCTAGGGCTATAGACCCAAGCCATTGTCAATGGTAAAGGTCTTTTCCTTGGATTTTTCTTGTTTAGAGACTCTGATTTTTACTAGGCCTAGAGACCTGTCAAGGACCCCATCCCAATTTTGGTATTGGTGGGTTGGGGATATTATAAGTGGTATCAGAGCCTGTGTTAATTGAGTTCTTGGACCTTTCAAAAAGTTTAAGTGTTAGGTTGAATTAAGTGATCTTTGACAAATTCAATTAAAGACGTATTTAATTGAAAAGACGGAGAGAAAGAAAGAGAGAGAATTAACCCCATCTTTGCAGGAAGATTTCCATCAAGCCTACCGCAAATCCATGGGTTTCAACATTAGGTTTATGAGGGCTTACCTATCCCGACACTATTCAATGCAAAAAAGCGTGATGAAATGGCTAGATAAGAGATTTTCTCCTTCCACTTGGAGGATCAGCTGGTCAGAATCTGGTGGAATTTTCTTCAGTGATGCGGGAGAGTTAGAAGGTTTAGAACTAAGACTCAAATGGGCCGAAGATCTTCAAGTGATTGAAGTATACTTTTTCATTGGGACAGAGAATCCAGAGGAAACCTTTGTAGTGGATGGTGCACAAGTATCACAGAATCAATGGGTGTTTGATCAGGTGTCTAAAGTAACCTACCCAGGTAGATTTAGACCCATAAGTGTAGGCTTGAGTTTTAGAGGACCAAAAGATGTTGTATATTTTGATCCTATATCTGATCCACCCAAACTCCACAAGATTCTAGTATAGGATTGTCGTCACCCTTGTACATAGTAGGATCTTCATGAATTGTATTAACTCTTGTACATATTATGGTTCTCATGAGTATGCTATAAGTAGTTTTGTTTATGGTTTGGAAATTGTCTTCATCCTATGTGCAAAAGTTTTGAGTATAAGATAAATTAAAAGCATAAGTAAGAGAGATTTCATTTGGTACTAAATTCCACTAATTTAATCTCAGGAAAATACTAACGTAAATAGCCTTTACACTGTTACTCAAGAGAAAAAATTACTACTAAAGCAAGTCCAACTCCCTACCTTCAAGGGAGAGGAATTGAATTTAGAGAAAAATGTCGAAGCATGATTAGATGCTATGGACAACTATTTCAAAGCTGGAGGAACTGCTCTAGAAAACCAAACAATGTTGGGTATGTTCAGTCTCAGTGGAGATGCCAAACTTTGGTGGAAGCAACACTGTAGATATAATCCCACGAGTAGCTTGACTTGGGAGAAAATGAAGTAGACAATCAAAGAACGCTATCTCCCTCCTGCACATCAGGCTATTAAGATGAATGAATTCTTTGGTCTACGCCAATTAAGACTTTCATTAGAGGAGTACTACACCAAATTTGTGTCCTTACGACGCTATGCTCCCCAGATGAAAATGGAGCAGCAGATTGCTAAATTTTGTCAAGGCCTCAATAAACCCTTGAGTACACGTCTTGAAGCCATGAGGCCTACATCAATTCAAGACGCCCTTCTCAGGGCCAAGCCTCTTGCCGCTGAACGAACCAACTCTACAAGGAACTATAATGGATTTAATAGCTTTAATAGAAGATCCAAGGGAACTTTCAACCAATGATATCAACAACGTGGAGCAGTTGCAGCAGTGAACTTGGAGCAGACCTTCTTTGACGGTAGGTGCTATGGATGCAATCAAATGGGACACTATAGAAATAGTTGTCCTGAAGATCAAAACCCTCGAACTATTGTTAGCGCCATTCTTCAAAATCAAGGAGATAATCTAAGAGGAGATAGAAATGGAGGACGAGGTAGAGGAAGAGCAAGAGGATCCATAGCTTATGCAATCATGAAAGAACGTTGATTGCTTTGAATGGTCAGTTAGACCGAGCGCATTCATGTTGACAAGGTGGATATATGGATATTTTATGGAATGGATTTAACTTGGATTTTTGAGATGATACAAATGGTTTGTAAAGGATTTTAAGATGGACTCAACACTGAAAGTTTCTTGGGGAAAAATTGAGTAGCAAGTAATTAGTAAGGAATTGTAAAAACTTCAACTAGATTGTATCCTTGAAACTAGAAAGAACTCTTAGAGTAATCAGTAACACTTGGTAAAGTGGAAAGATTATCACTCCGAAGATGCCACTTGGAAAAATGAAACCTTTTTTCTCAAAGACTTTCCCAGTTTCGGTTGAGATGAGGGCATCTTAAATTCTTAAGTTGGGGTGATTGTAAGGTCTCCACCTTTCTAGCTGCTGAGAATGAATTCAAAGCTTTCGGAGAAAGCATTGGTCATTCAATTAGGTAAAAACACTATCTCAAAAATTTAAAAAAATGGTATTTTTGGAATCTTAAACACAGCAAACCCCGGGCTAGAAATTTTCAGAATTAAATTCGGACAAACAACTGACCCGGTTAGTCCTTCCTGAAGATTCAATATAATTTAAATTATTAAGAAAAATTGAATGGTTGCAGTAATCATTTGAGCATAGACTTTACTAAAGGCCTTCAGATATTTACTAATTAAGCAAAAATTAGGTCAAAATATAGCAGATTTGATTTTTAAAGTTGGAAGGTGATGGGAGGGGTCATCACTGACCCGTCAGGGACACAATTAGCAATAGGGGATGCCATCTTGAGCCTGGGAGCTGCTTGAGATGGAAGGAACTGCCATTTTTAGCCTATGAGAGCTTAGGAGTGCCAGAAACCTATAAATAGGATCCCTTGCTTCACAATTTCAGTCAGCAGACTCGGAGGTCTGGCAGATTTCTCTTGTGAAATAAGAGAACACCTCTCAAAAATTACTTAGAGAGCAAAAACTCTTTGTAATTAATCAAGGTAATTAATTTAATTTTAATTAATTAAGAAAATAGCTTAAGTTTTGACTAATTTTCTTAATTGAACTATTAATTAGGAAGATTAAGCATTTCCTATTATTAAATACTCTCTATATGATCATTAGGTTGCTGATCAATAATTTCTTAAGCTTGATTAGTAATCTAATTAATTAATTATTGTATATTAAGCTAAAAATGATTAATTTTAGGTTCATTTATGAAAAAATAGTTTTTAAGATTAAATAATTATAGTATAATTTTCAGAGCTTGGTTATGCTGATCTTAATTTTTTGAGTAATCTACCTAATCAATTAGGTAGAAATTAACTATTTTTAATTATCAAATAAAGAGAAAATTAGTTACCACACTTAGATAATTATATAGTAATCACCAAAGCTAGAAATCATTGTTAGGAAGTTGATATAATTAGGCCATGCATAGAAAATTAGTTTAGCTAATTAATTAAACTAAAAGTATTTGTTTTTAAACATAATTTAAAGGAAAAAATTAGCTAAATCACTTAGATAATAATACGGTAATTATCAAAGCTAGAAATCACTATTAAGAAGCCGGCATAATTAGGTCATGCACAGGAAATGAATTTAGCTAATTAATTAGATTAGAATTGTTTATTTTTAAGCATAAATTGAAGAGGGAAATTAGCTAAAGCACTTAGATAATTATACAGTAATTATCATAGCTAGAGATCACTATTAGAAAGCCAAGATAATTAGGAGATGAACAAACAATTAGTTTAGATAATTAATTATGCTAATTTTTTGTTTTTAAGCATAAATGGAAGTGAAAAATTAGTAAATCATGTTAAAAAATTAGGTGTTAATTTTCAGACTTAGATTAGATGATGAAAACGACGTGATAATTATCTTAAGTTTAAAAATTAGTATAGATATTTATCTAAGTCAAATTATACTAATTCTAGCTAAAAATTAAAGGGGGAAACTAGTAAATCATGTTAGATGATTACATGCTATTTATCAAAGTTAGATTATATGATAGAAAGTACGTGATAGTTATATTAAGGTTAGAAAATTAATATAGATATTTATCTAAGTCAAATTATATTAATTCTAGCTGAAAATTAAAGAGGGAGATTAATAAAAATGTTAGGTGATTACATGCTATTTATTTGAGCTAGATTACATGATAAGAAAGCCATGATAGTTATCTTAAGGTTAGAAAATTAGTATAGATATTTATCTAAGTCAAATTATATCAATTCTAGCTGAAAATTAAAGGGGAAAATTAGTAAATCATGTTAGATGATTACATGGTAGTTATCAAAGTTAGATTACATGATAAACAAGTTGTGATAGTTATCTTAAGGTAAGAAAATTAGTATAGATATTTATCTAAGTCAAATTATACTGATTCTAGCTGAAAATTAAAAAAAGAAATTAATAAATCATGTGAGATGATTACATGCTATTTATTTGAGCTAGATTACATGATATAAAATCTGGGATAATTATCTTAAGGTTAGAAAATTAATATAGATATTTATCTAAGTCAAATTATACTAATTCTAGCTATAAATTAAAGAGATAAATTAGTAAATTATGTTAAGCAATTGGGTACTATTTATCAGAGTTATTTTATATAATAAAGAAGCCATGACAATTATGTCAGAATTAGAAAATTAATATAGATATTTTTTAAAGTCAAATTGGACTAATTCTAGCTGAAAATTAAAGATGAAAACTAGATAATCAAGTTAGAAAATTAAAAGATAATAAAAAAGGTAAAAAATATTATTAACTACTTGTGATAATTATACCATAGTTAATTAGTCAGTTTAGAAAATTATAATTGATCAAAAGTCCTATTTTTAGCTAAAGATTAATTAAAATAAATAGAGGTTGCAGTCAAAAGTTTTTAGGAAAATTACAGTAAGTGTACACCAATGATATAAAGTTGAGGAAAATATTTAAGAGAAAATAAAAAAATAAATATTAAGCTCAAAATAAGCAAATTCCAAGCTTAAAATTCGATGAGAAAATTAGGAAAAAGATATAGAAAATTATAAAAAAACTAAAAGAGCTTAGAAAACCCTTAAGGAAGTTGTGAAAAAGGTTATCATACCTATATAGAAAAATAAAAAATTACTAGGTCAAGAATTTACCAATTAAGACTACGAATTTAACCTAGATTGGGTTAAATTTGAATACAAAGGTTAAGTTTAGGTTTTGGATAATTTACCTAATGATTAGACGTTCTTTTTTATAAGGATAAGAAGTTATGGCACTTAAAAGGACCCGAGCCAATCCTACATCTGATGATGAGAGCGGAGCTCCAAAAAGAACTAGAGCGTCGCACGACGACGAAGCCGGGCCTAGTAGTAGGCCTACTGATGGGAGTGTACAGGTCCGAGTGCTACAACAAATGCTAGATTAGTCCCAGGTAGGTTTTCATTATAGTTTAAGTTTTGAATAATTCAAGTTCTTCTTTAAAGTATTAACATTGTATACGTAAAGAGGAACCTAGGAATTAGGAAAAGTAAAATTGGCCGAAACATCTAAGAAACCAACGTATACTTGTTTGTAAATTAGGAAAGAAATGTTTGGATTAGCCTGGATTGAACTAAGAAAGATATGATTGATCATCATTAAGACAGCTTGTCTCAAGACATCTCCGACTCCTTGGTATATTTTGATGAATAATGATGGCTTTCTAGCCACGGATAAGTCGGTTACCCCCATGAATGATGAGTTTCTACTCCGTGTCATGTCTTGATGTTTCTACATAAGTTAGGATACCGTTTTTATCCTAGGGGGGCCGCTCGGTTGTATGGGCAACTAGTTTGGTGTATGGGCACCACGAACCTTGTCTTGATGTCATGTCTTGATGTTTCTACATAAGTTAGGATACCGTTTTTATCCTAGGGGGGACCGCTCGGTTGTATGGGCAACTAGTTTGGTGTATGGGTAGAGAAAAAAGAAACCTAGGCTCTAATCACTAACTATCTATCTCTGCACTCTCTTATGGAGAGGTAGAGAGGGGTATGATGAGGGCAGAGACTAGAGAGATAGGGTGTAGAGAGAGAGAGAGAGAAAAAAAGGAGTTCTATGTACTATTACTCTCTCTCTACTTTCTAACGTCTCTCTCTTTCTATCTTCTATGTCTACATTCTATTTAATTTTAAACCCTAAATCTAAACCCTGATCCTAGCCCTATATGTAAACCCTAATCCTAAAGCTATAACTCTATATTTTCCTCTACCTCTCTTTCTCTTTTTATTTATGTTTCTCTCTATCTCCTCCCCCTCTCTCTATTCCCCCTCTCCCTCCCTCTCTCTCTCTCTCTCTCTCTCTCTTTCACTCTCCCTCCCTCTCTCTTTCTCTCTATCACTCTCTCTGTTTCTCTTTCTCTATTCTCTCCCTCCCTCCCTCCCTCTCCCTCTATTTCTTTCCCTCTATCTTTCTCTCTATCACTCTCTTTGTTTCTCTTTCTCTATTCTCTCCCTCCCTCCCTCTCCCTCTATTTATTTCCCTCTATCTTTCTCTCTCTCTCTCTCTCTCTCTCTCTCTCTCTCTCTCTCTCTCTATATATATATATATATATATATATATATATATATATATATATATATATATATATATATATATATATATATATATATATATATATATATATGTGTGTGTGTGTATATATATCTATCTATCTATCTATATATATATATATAGATATATATATATATATATATATATATATATATTCTCCCTCTCCCTTTCTCTCTCTCTCTCTCTCTCTCTCTATTTCTGGGTGTATGCATAATCATGCATACCTACTTTTTGCAGTTCTCCCCCCCGGGTGTGACACTTACAATGTTACTCGATCCACATATCTCGTCAAGAAATGTGGCCTTTTGAGCCTCCAAATGATGCCACATGGTTTTGTCCATGTAATTCTACAAGTTACATGGACTCTCCATGTGGCACCAAGCTCGGTGCTGCACAGGACTTCTTCGTAACTCGACAAGTTACATGGCCATATTGTGTGGCACCAAGCGCTGCCACATGGACAGTCCCCCCTTGGATGTAGGGTTAGTTGCGGAAGCATACTCCCTAATCACCAATTGTTAGCACTAGGATATGGAGGGTGAAGCCTTAATTAACCATGGTGTTAGGGTTAGGGTTAGAGATATGGAGATTAGGATTATACTATGCCAAAAACGAGAGAGAGAGAGAGAGAGAGAGAGAGAGAGAGAGAGAGAGAGAGAGAGAGAGAGAGAGAGAGAGAGTATATACACAATGATCATTCTCAAAGTTTAAAGATTAATTAGAAAATAGCCTCTAATATAGGCTTGGTAGTTTACATCCATTGGTTAGAGGGGTTGTATCCTTTTCCTATTGGACCAAGTCATCATTTCATCCATCCTAGTGGACAAGGGATGTTTCCCATGTGGTGCCACAAGTGTGGGCTTACCCTAACAACAATCGCCCCTTTAAGCCAACACTCGGGGCAAAATAAAAATGGTTTTGTTTTTGTCATAAAAGTCTCCTACGTTTATAGGATTCAACTACCTTGATTCAACATGTTGGTTCTCACTGGATTTAACACTTGTGGTTCTCAACTGTATACATTGTGGTGATCTTAGTGGAGTCAGTAACCATGGTTCAATGCCTTATGATACATCATAGCAGTTCTCTACCAGATTCATTGCTATGGTTCACAAGTGAGACTTAAGATCTTCTCTCTAATGGCCTAGGGTGATACAAAAATTTCATTCATGGGTTTTTAATTCAAAGGGTTGTCAATGTTGCCCCTTTCATCATCTTCATCTTTATCGTCATATTCATGTCATGAGCTTTGTCGTGTGTTGATGTTTTCTTCATCATTTTGATGTTGATGTAGATCTTGATCTTCATTGATGTTGTTGGTATGGTTTGGAGAGGATGCAAAATTCATGGCCAATGATGTACACATACATGTCAAATGTGATGCTTGTGTGTGTGCTCATGGGCGGTCTTATCATACACGTATTGTGCAAGCAGTGTCTAGAACCCTTGTGCCTTGGTGCACTTGTGTTGCATACATAATGTTTATTTTGAGAAAGGGTCTGAAAGGTTTGATACATACAAGTGCTTGGTGTTGTGCCTATGTGTGCCATGCTAAATGGTACATTCATTTCACATGCAAAAGTGATCTTGTCTTGAATCTCTTGGTGGAGGAGGCCTTCATGTAGTGCGAACTCTGGCTATCCAATGTCGAAATCATGGCTCAAAGAGTAAAGGGATAGTAAATGCACGGTGGAAAATATCCCTTTCTTGGGGATGTTGGAACAAGGCCTTGAAATAACTAAATACAATCAGTGAAATGGGGGGTGAAATAAGCCTGCATGTGCAATGATAGAGGATTGATGAGCGGAGAAAAGATGTTTACAATATGGAAAAAAAGTATATAGTCGGCAATGCTCCAAGCTGTGCTTCTGACATGGTGACAAGGCCTACAAGGTTTGCAAGTTGCAATCGCTGAGGGAGAGCCTTAATCGTTTGGGCCAACAGAAGTGTGATTGATAGCGGGCACGTTGAGGTGCAGGCGGACGGATTCAATAGGGCGATCGATTAGGGCATCTCTAAAATATAGACTGGAAAGTAGAGTGAGTTGTGGGTAATTTTGTCAAACTTGGACACAATGGTCATTGAAAGGAGGGATCCAAATAGACTTCACTTATTTTTTTGAAGTCCGCACCAGCAATGTGATTGAACATTTGTTTGAGGTCCATACTTGTTCCTTTTTGTCTCCTATATTTGGGAGTTTCCCACGTGTAGCAAAGGAAAAATGACCTGCTTTTTGGTAATTGATCAATAATGCCCCCCCCCCCCCCCCCCCCCCCCCCAACACACACACACACACACACACACATACACACACCAATTCTACACACACACACACACACACACATATCTCTGAGTTGCTGCAAGCCTACATAAAAGAAAAAATTCATAAAGCTAAAGCTTGCTCAATGGAGGGTCATCCAAGGTCAAAATCTTCCAATGTTGGGCTCAATAGAAAGGTCTTACTGATGGATTTCCACAAGTACAAGTCACACTTCAAGGAAGATCTTGTAGAAAGAGTAATTGGAGATTAAGAATCATGAAAAAGCTAGGCTAAATGAAATGAAGTTTATTAATCAATTATAATAATTGGGTAAGGAGAGGGATTCCCAATCAATCTAGCATGGAATATGTTTCCTAGAGTGCTATATTGTTGGGTTAGTTGTGGAAGCGTACTCCCTAATCACCGATGATTAGCACTAGGCTATGGAAGGTGAAGCCTTACATTAACCATGGTGTTAGAGTTACGGTTAGAGATATGGAGATTAGGATTATGCTATGCCAAAAACAAGAGAGAGAGTATAGACACAATGATAATGCTCAAAGTGTAAATATTAATTAGAAACTAGCCTCTAATATAGGTTGGTAGTTTACATCCATTAGCTAGAGAGGTTGCATCATTTTCCTATTGGACCAAGTCATCATTTCATCCATCCTAGTAGACAAGGGTGTTTCCCATGTGGTTCCACAAGTGTGGGCTTAACCTTACAATTTTCCCCTTAAGCCAACGCTTGGGGAAAAATACAAATGGTTTTGTTTTTGTCATAGAACACTCCTAGGTTTATAGGATTCAACTATCCTGGTTGTGACTGGATTTAGTAACTCATGGTTCTCAACTAGATACATCATGGCAATTCTCACCGAAGTCAGTAACCATGGTTCAATTTCTCATGATACATCATAGCGGTTCTCTACTAGATTCATTGTTATGGCTCACAAGTGAGACTTAAGATAGGTTCTCTAATGACCTAGGGTGATACAAAAATTTCATTCTGGCTTTTTAAATTGAAGGGTTGTCCCTATTTCCCCTTTCACCATCTTCGTCTTGATCTTTGTCTTCATGTTGTGAGCTTCGTTGTGTGTCGACGTTTTCTTCATAATTTTCATGTTGATGTAGTTCTTGATCTTCATTGATGTTGTTGGTCCGGTTTGTAGAGGATGCAAACTTTGTAGCCGATGACGTAAAGTAAACCTACATGTCAGATGTGATGCTTGTATATGTGCTCATGGGAAATCTTACCATACACGTATTGTGCAGGCAGTGTCTAGAACCCTTGTGCCTAGGTGCACTCGTGTTGCATACATAATGTTTATTTTGAGAAATGTTCTGAAAGGTTTGATACATACAAGTGCTTGGTGTCGTGCCTATGTGTGCCATGCTAAATGATACATTCATTCCACATGCAAAAGTCATCTTGTCTTGAAGCGTTTTGTGGCCTTGGCTCTTGGTGGTGGAGGAGGCCTTCATGTAGTGGGAACTCCTGCTATGCAATGTCGGAATCAGGGCTCAAAGAGTAAAGGGATAGTAAATACACAGTGGAAAAGAGCCCTTTCTTGGGGATGTGGGTACAAGGCCTTGACATAATTGAATACAATCAATGAAATGGGGGTTGAAATAAGCTTGCACGTGCAATGGCAGAGGATCAACGAGCGGAGCAAAGATGCATATTGTATGGCAAAAAAGGATATAGTCGGCAATGCTCCGAGTAGTGCTTTTAAGATGGTGACAAAGCCAGGAAGGTTTTCAAGTTGCAGTCGCTGAGGGAGAGCATCAATTGTGCAAGCCAAAAAAAGTGTGGTTGATGGCAGGCATGTTGAGGTGCAGGCGGACAGATTCACTAGGGCGACCGGTCAGGGCATCTCTAAAATACAGATTGGTAAGTAGAGTGGACTGCATGAAGTTTTGTCAAACTTGGACACAATGGTCATTGAGAGGAAGGATCAAATTGGACTTCACTTGTCTTTTTGAGGTCCCTATTTGAAGTTCGCCCCAGCAGTGTGAGTGAGCGCTTGTTTGAGGTCCGTGCTTGTTCCTTTTTGTCTCCTATATTTGGGAGTTTCCCACGTGTAGCAAAGGCAAAATGCCCTACTTTTTGGTGGTTGAGCATTAATGCTCGAGAGAAATATTTTTGAGTTTCTACAGCCCTACATAAAAGCACAAATTCAAAGAGCTAAAGCTTGCTCAATGGAGGGTCATCCAAGGTCCAAATCCTCCAATGTTGGGCTCAATAGAAAGGTCTTTTTGACGGCTTTCCACACACACATCACACTTCAAGGAAGATTGCACAAAGAGTAATTGGAGAATTAAAATCATGCAAAATCTAGGCTAAATGTAAGGGCTAATTGAAATGAAGTTTATTAAGTGATTAGTTGGGTAAGGAGAGGGATTCCCCAATCAATCTACCATGGTATATGTTGCCTAGAGTGCTAGATTGTTAAGCCAATGCAAGAAAAACAACGCCAAATATGAGTTCCTCTTCACCTAATTACCAAAGGGTAGTGGAGTCAACTCGTGCCCAAGTGGTGATTAGGAATTGGGATTTTTAATCTAATGAAAATAGAGATTAACTGAGCATACTCCCTAATCACCAGAGATTAACTGGAAGCATACTCCCTAATCACCAGTGATTAGCACTAGGCTATGGAGGTGAAGCCTTAGCTTAGCCATGGTGTTAGGGTTAGGGTTAGAGGTATGAATATTAGGATTATGCTATGCAAAAAATAAGAGAGAGAGTATAGACACAATGATAATGCTCAAAGTGTAAAGATTAATAAGAAAATATCTTCTAATATAGTCTTGGTAGTTTACATCCACCATTGATAGAGAGATTGCATCCTTTTCCTATTGGACCAAGTCATCATTTCATCCATCCTAATAGATAAAGGGTGTTTCCCATGTGGTGCCACAATTGTGGGCTTACCCTACCAATAGATCCCCCTGGCGACAAAAAATAGAGAGAGAGAGAGAGAGAGAGAGAGAGAGAGAGAGAGAGAGAGAGAGAGAGAGAGAGAGAGAGAGAGAGAGAGAATAATAAGAAGAAGAAGAAGAGATAAAGAAAGGGTTTTCTTTTTAAATTTTAAATGATGAAAATCTATTTGTCCATATAGATGATGAGTTAGTGGTCCAAGTAGACACCAATCTGGTTGACCATATATGCGACAATAAAGATAATGATATAGAAAATAATCTAAAAGACCTTATTGCTAGAAATATAGTTAACCATATAAAGAACCATTTAAAAGGGCTTGGAGAAATCATATAACCAACCACATAGATGACCATATTGAGGATCATACCATCAACCACATTGATGATCATATAGATGACCATATGTATGTCTATATAGAAGATTGTTGAACTAACTATATAGACTAGCATATAACTAACCATATACTCTACCATATGGACTACCATAGACATGTTGTCCATGGAAAAAGGATAGTACTATATTGAGATGACCATATGGATGCCAATGTAGAGGACTATATAAATGTCCATGTAGATAGTCATAGAGACAACCATATTATAGATAATCATATGCTAATCCATATAGATGAAAATGTATACAACCATATAGAGGCCACTACAGATTTACATAGAGCCCAATATAAAGAGGTTCATATCGTAATCCATCATAGAAAGATAGCAATGAAGATGACCCTATTGATGACATTAGCCAATCATATTGATGATCCACGTAGACAACCAATCTTTGCAAAATTAACCATGTATATGTCCATGCAAGAAATTATATAGATGATCATAGAGACAACATTGTAGATGCACTTGTAGAGGACCATATAAACACCCATATAGAAACTATATAGACAATCATGTCGTAATCCATTATAAAAGGATGCCAATATAGATAACCATATAAAGATCTACATATATGGCCATAGAGCTACATGTCCACATATATAAAGGATATCAATGTAGATGACCATATAAAGGTCCACATATATCTCCATAAAGCTAATCATATAGATGAAAATATAAAAAACCATATAAGGACCCATGTACATGGCCAAAGATCCAACCATACCAAATGATCATATCTTAATCCATGATAGAAGAGCTAAATGGGTTGTATGAGCCATATGTCCCATTTTAGCACATACTATGGCCCTTCGCCACCAAAACCATATCGAATTTTTGTGTGACTTTGGAGGAGTGGGTGAATGCTGCTCACCCCCACTCCTACAAAGTCTCACGGCCATTCAATATGGTTTGGGTGATCTCGACCCATACTATGTGCTAAAATGGGTTGTATGAGCCATGTGTCCCATTTTAGCACATAGTATGGGCCTTCTACATCCATACAATATATGGATGGTTGTGCAAATTTTTGAGGGTGTGGAAATGGTGCTCACATGGGCTGTATGGCTCATACGGCCCATTTTAGCACATATTATGGGTCTTGACCACCCATACCAATTGGATGGCTGTGCAAATTTATAGAGGTGGAAAAATGGTTCTCATCCCAACCCGTGAAAAGTTTTATGGCCATACAATATGGTTTGGGCGGTATCGAACCATATTATGTGCTCAAATGGGTTGTATGGCTCATACGACCCATTTTAGCACATAGTATGGGCCTTGACCACCATACTAATTTGGATGACTCTGCAACCTTTTGGGGGGGGGGGGGTGAGAACTATTTTCCCACCCGTGAAAATTTTCACAACCATCCAATATGTATGGGCGGTCAAGGCCCATACTATGCGCGCTAAGATGGGCCGTATGAGTCATACGGCCCATTTGAGCACATAGTATGGTTTGAAACCACCCAAACCATATTGGATGGCCATAAGACGTTGTAGGAGTGGTTATGAGAACCACTTTTCAACCCTTACAAATATTCACAGTCATCCAATATGGTGGATGATCAAGGCCCATAATATGTGCTAAAATGGGTCGTATGAGCCATATGGCCCATTTTAGCGTATAGTATGATTCGGGATAGCCAAAACCATATTGGATGGTTGTGAAACTTTGCACGCATGGGGATGAGCATCATTTATCTACTCGTGAAAATTTTCACAACCATCCGATATGGTATGGACGGTCAACGCCCATACTATGCACTAAAATGGACCGTATGAGACATATGGCCCATTTTAGCGCATAGTATCGGTCGAGACTGCCCAAACCATATCAGATGGCTGTAAAAATTTTCATGGGTGGGGTTGAGCACCATTCCCCATCCATGAAAATTTTCACAACCATCCGATATGGTATGGGCGGTCAAGGCCTATACTATGCGCTAAAATGGGCCATATGGCTCATATGACCCATTTTAGTACATAATATGGGTTGGGACCGCCCAAACCATATTGGATGGGCTATGAAACTTTGGATGGGTGGAGGTGAGTACCATTACCTTACTTATACAAAGTTGCACAGCTATCCAAACTAGTATGGACAGTCAAGGCTCATGTTACGCGCTAAAATGGGCCGTATGTGTCATATGGTCCATTTTAGCGTATAGTATGAGTCGGGACCCATATAGTATGAGTCAGAATCGCCCAAACTATATCGGATGACCAAAAGACTTTGCATGGGTGGAGGTGATCACTATTCCCCATCCCTTTAAAAGTTTCACAACCATCCTAAGTGGTATGGGCGAGCATTCAATGCCCATACTATGCACTAAAATGGGTCGTATAAGCCATACAACCCATTTGAGCACATAGTATGAGTTTGGACCGCCCAAGCAATATTGGATTACTATGAGACTTTATAGGGTGGAGGTGAGTACTATTTTCCCACCCGTGCAACATTCCAGAGCCATCCAAACTGGTATGACAATCAAGGCCCATAGTATGCACTAAAATGAGTCGTATGGCTCATACAAACCATTTTAGCGCATAGTATGGGCCTTGACCACCCATACCAATTTGGATGGTTGTGAAACTATGCATGGGTGGAGTAATCATACTCATCCCCACCCATGCAAAGTTTCATGACCATCTGATATGGTTTGTGTGATCTTGACCCATACTGTGCTCTGGCTCATAGGGCCCATTTTAGCGCATAATACTCATGAACAATTTCATAGCCATACAATATGGTTTGGGCGGTCCGGACACATATTATGTGCTAAAATGGGTTGTATGAGCCATATGTTCTATTTTAGCACTTAGTATGGGCCTTGACTGCCGATACCATATCAGATAGCTATGCAACATTGTAGAGGTGAAGTAATGTTGCTCACTCCCACCCGTGCAAAGTCTTGTGGCCATCCGTCGATATGGTTTGGATGACCCCTAACCATACTATGTGCTAAACTAGATTGTATGGCTGTACGGCCCATTTTAGCACATATTATGGGCCTTGATTGCCATATTGGATGGCTGTGAAAATTTTAAGGGTGGAGAAATGGTTCTCACCCCCTCTCTTGCAAAGTCTTGTGGCTATCCAATATGGTTTATACAGTTTCGAACCATACTATGCGCTAAAATGGGTCGTACAACTCATACGACCCATTTTAGCATATAGTATGGGCCTTGACCACCCAAACCATATTGGCTGACCACAAGAATTTTCATGGGTGGGGGAATAATACTCACCCCCATATGTAAAAAGTCACGTAGCCATTTGATATGGTTTGGATAGTCTCGAGCCATACTATGCACTAAATATGTTGTATGAGCCATATTGTGATATCCCCAACCCACCAATACCAAAATTGGGATGGGGTCCTTGACAGGTCTCTAGGCCTAATAAAAATCAGATTCTCTAAACACGAAAAATCCAAGGAATAGACCTTTACCATTGACAATGGCTTGGGTCTATAGCCCTAGAACAAGACCTACTCCTGTCTCGCAGCGGATACGGGACAACATATTAAAAGTCCAAAACTATTTCCGCCCTATAACTTCCACAATTTGGGCTAAGGTATTTTCAACCAACGCTTTTTTCCCCCTAAGAGATGTGAGGGCACAACCGCTGGTGGACTCCTCTTCCAAGTGAAAAAGTTTTCTAAACGTTTTTAGTGCACAGGGATGGATAGTTACCTGACTAATCAGGTCCACCCTTCCATGATTCACAACCTTAGTCAATCCCCACTTATCACTCCGCACTCACACATGATTCTTTTGTTTTGTAATTACAATCACATTGTTTTAACATTTAAAATAATTGTTTCTTTTAACTTTCCGTCACAGTAATTCCTTCAATCAAGTATTAAAGATAGCATTGAAAAGCATTCTTTTAGCAAACAGACATCTTTAAACTTAAGACAGGGTAATGTCAATCAAAAATATTAACCATAATAACCATGACCAGTACTCTTCTTGCCTCAAGATCACCTAAGGGTGACAAAAAACAACACCCATTCCTTGTTCACAATCCGCACCCCTCTAATCTATTAAAGGTTGGAGTTGCTCATTGCAATAGGGCAAGTGAGACTGGGATTTATTATCTCGGTTGACATACCTATTTAGAGGGTTCGAGGGACACCATTGGGAACTATGGTCTTAATAATGGAGTCTTACTTTCCTACGGCTTAACCATTATTGAGCTATTAGCAAGCTCAATAGGAACCGGTGCCAACTTAGCAATGTTAAACCCACTCCACTACTCATTCTAATTATAAACAATACTCTAAACCACGGGTATAGTTGCTTGGGTGATTTTTTTGAAGACTAAGAGAAGGAGTAACCAAAGCTTTAATCTCCATACATTAGATAGAGATATGTACTACTTAAAGGTATGCACAACTAGCCCCTACTTAGGTCTTAATGGTATATATGTGTGTAAGATGTCCTAATACTTACCAACCTTTAATGTAGATGTCCGACGAGAGACCACCTACCGGGAGCAACCCAGTCATTCTTTCTTTGGTTGGTTCACGTCCTAGATGGCCCCCCAGCCAAGGTGGACGTCGCCTCCAGTGAACCTGACTCTTGAGCATGAATGACCCTCTTTACGAGTGGAGTACCTCCATTCGACGGAGGGATTGTTTTGTTGCTAGCAACAGCTTGCAGCCTACGATCTTTCTCAGTAGACCATGCCATGGGGGATCTCGGGAGGGTCTCCCTACATTGAGAGCCTTGCATCAAAGACACCTCCTTTTATGGTCCCTTCTTATCGACCTACTCCCCTTCCATCATAGGGCCCCACTCCCCTTCCATCACAAGACCCCACGCCATTCCATTCGACGCCTGCTTCATTCGAGCATCATCAATAGTCCACAGTTGATTGACAAACTTCTTCTAGCAGCACACATTGATGTTCATCTCAGGGTAGTGAGCGCCGTGAGAGGCGGAGGGATGAGGGATCCTGTGGCTTTGATTATTTTGGTAGTGGAGGGGAGACAGAGTCTCCTATTTTAGAGCATGCCACTCCAAAAATTTCCTATGGAAAATCTAGTTGACATCTAGCCTACTAATTGTGTATATTTTAGAGCACATGTGATTTTTAATAAATTATAATACTCATTGTACTTTATTTAAATGTATTTTATGTAATTTCTCTTAATTTTCCTATTGAAAATCTAGCCAACACCTAATCTACAAATTAATTGTTGATTTTTTAAAGCATATGTGATTTTTAATAAATTTCTTGAATTAACATGTCTCTCTTTCACGGGTGTGTAGGATGATTGGATGATTGTGGTCCTTCGAATGGACCCAAACGTGATCAGTGGCTCAAATAAAAACTCCCTTGTCTTTGTGCCAAGTACAAACGAGCAATCCCTCCCTTGAGGCGCACCTTTGGAGCATGTGGATAACGAAGGGCTTTAGCGACCTCGGAAAAATGTTTGAGTAAATGAAAGCGTAGCCCGCACCCCCCCCCGGACCCCTCTTGAGGATGCCTCCCACTAGTCTATGTTCGGTGGTGGTGCTCTGGCACTAAGGCTGAAAGACAAAGACAAGAGTGATTGGGCGAAGGCATGGCACGTGGTGACAACCCACTAGCTCTGCTTCGATAGCTCCTCTACACGCATCTTAGGGACAATTTGAGCTTGATGATGAGCACATGTTTGACATGGTTGATGAGATATTGGCTCATGAACGCAACATGTATGAGGAATATGGTAGATCATGCACTCAATGGGTAGTAGCAATGGAAGACAGGTTGTCATCGAGTGCCCAAACACCTCTTTACGAGGGTGCATAGTACTTGATGCTCCGGGCATCATTGGAAGTCCTCAACTTGAAAGAAAAATTTGATTGGAGCAATGAAAGTGTAGATGCACTCCTTGGGTAAGTTTTATATATGGCTTTTTATACATGACACTTCTTTCATGGCGTGGGCTTGCATTTGTATTAATAATCTTTTTCATTGTAGTTTGATGGGCAAAATGCCTCCTATAGATCACCACATGCCTTCTGCGCTAGATCATATGTCATTGCACTTGACATCGAGTATGAGCGCATCCACACGTGTGTCAACAATTTTATACTATACCGCAATGAGCACACACATGCTACCTCATGACTTGTATGCAGGGAAGCATGCTACAAGACCCAGGTGAGCGGGGCACACCTACCCTGCAAGGTATTGAGAAATTTTCCACTAATCCCTTACATTCAACACATGTTTAAAAGCAGGTGTGTTGAAAAGCAGGTCTATGATGGAGCTTCTCACATGGCACGCCAACCACCTTCAAATGATGGAATGATCTATGTTCCTATCGATTCAGCTGCATGGAGGCACATAGACGTAGTGGCCAGAGTTTTGTCTAGAGCCTCGATACTTGAGACTTGGGCTTGCAAGTGATGATGTCAATCCCTTTGGCACGAAGTCCACTTGATGGAGCACTTGGCATGTGGTGATCATCAACTAGAATGCCAATGAATACAATGTGGCTAATATTGATGTCTACCTCGATCCTCTCATCAAGTAGTTGGAGGAGTTATGGAAAGGCATCCCCATTGTAGATGTCTCACTTCTAAAAGAGAGGAGAGGAGCCATTGTGAGGGGAATCCTTATGTAGACTATGCATGACTATCCTAGGCTTGGACATATTTTTGGTATGTTATTTATATTCTTCTCTCTAGCTACCATTTGGACTTTGAAGCTTCTCTCTAACAATGTGATATGTGTGCAGGGTTGTCCACATCTGGCCACAATGCCTTCCTTTCTTGCGGGCCACCATTGGTGAGTGAGAGGCAAGATGCCTTGCACAAGATAATCTATCCAAACAACCATCATTTCTTGTCCCAAGGTCATTGCAAATACAAGGCTCCAACAAATGGGAAGTTGCCACTAAAGCGCACGATGGCAGATTGGGTAACTATTTGGGAAGAGCACTACAACATTGATCCGGTCCTGACTAGTCCACCAAAGGTATGTCGAGGTATTCCATATTTTTAAGGCTTCCATATAGGAAGGACTTAAAAATATAACACCTCTTGCATTAATATAAGAATGTAGCTCACACCGTATGGGACCACATTATTGGGAAAAAAGAGTCATTAGGGGTGAGGGAGGATTTGAGGGCCTTGAATTGTCTCCCAGCTCCACCACTCCATTTCAAGCTCCCAATAAAAATACTGTGCTTCCTAAAGCACCACGGATGCTAACCAAGGAAGAGCTAGATCAACTGAAGGTTTCCATTGCATCTATTCGCACACCAACAAGACACATGAGGTCACTAAAGGGAGCGTTCACAAAAGCAAACAAAGGTGGAAGCATTCTATTGTATGGCTTGAAGTCCCATGATTCGAACAAGATGCTATAGATAGTTCTCTATTTCTATCTCTCCCTCTCCCTCATTTTGTCTAGATATTGATTTATGTCTATGAATTTCTCTTACTTTCTCGTTTACTATTTTAACATTGTAGTTCATTTTTCCAGTGATTATAAGCATATGACGGGACAAGAAAGTGAAGGAAGCTATTTTCAAACGCGAAGAGTTAGTAATGTCACAATTTAATGACATGGGATGACCATCTGGGTAGGATCAGAGGACAAACAATACGAATGTTGACATGGATAGGCTGTATGGATTTTCCATGATCTGTGATGATTACTAACATGGATGTTGTACAAATTTTTGCGTTATGTGCTGAATTACTACTTTTGGGGCTCTACTTTTGGGACGTCCCTTGTAAAAATAAATAAGACCCTTGGGTCTCACTTTGCAAAGCATATGGACGCATACTCTGAGAGCAGAGGTCCCTTCAAGAGTTGTAAATATAAAAATAAATGTCAAAAGAGACGCCAACTTTTGGGGCTAATACCTCTGGCCACGGAACTACACTGGGCCATGTCGACAAAACTAAAGTGTGATTTAAAGTTGTGAAGTGTTTAAAGGGATTCTCTCGTATGTTGTGCCAGATTCTTGACTTGGGGTGTCCAAGTCTGTAATAGTGATATCAAAGTATGGCCAATTTCTCTTTTACAAAGAAATCCAATCCTCTCACCACGACACACATGGATTCAAACGATGAATCCCACAAGAATCAACTGAACCCTCCTAGAACTTCTAGAATGGGAGGCAGCACGAGAAATTAAGGCCTACATGGCGTATCAATTGATGGAGATGAAACATCAACAATATGTTGATGATTGTGCAAAGCATATGCTTTAGTTGGCAAAGGATTCCCAATATGCTATATTTTTGACCCGACACCCAATTGATGAGGTGCATTCCCATTGGAAAAAAGCCATCGATTCCCCAATAAAGTTAGCCCTCAAGAAACCTCCTACCCCACGAATGTGTACTGAAGATGAGCTTGAGGACATTGTCGAAAGACAAGTCAGCCAACTTTTGGGGGCAAAGCAGAATCAACTAAAGAAATGCAACAAGTCTTCTTCTTTGGGATAAAAATCCTCTTTTGCAAATGCAAGAAAACAGAAGAATCATGTATGCTTTGAAGGATTTTCCAATTCGTCCTCATCTTCATCTGAGAGATCGGACAACTCATCCTCTTCTGATTTGAGTGATGAGG
Source organism: Adiantum capillus-veneris (assembly GCF_014529385.1). Lineage (NCBI taxonomy): Eukaryota > Viridiplantae > Streptophyta > Polypodiopsida > Polypodiales > Pteridaceae > Adiantum > Adiantum capillus-veneris. The sequence continues at coordinate 90,657 of NC_140934.1, read as the reverse complement.
ATGGAAAGGGCAAGAAATGATGAAAGAACCAGAGATTGGGAAAGAACAAAAAGAAGCCTAAGGAAAGTGGATCCCGACACTTTTCTGACAATTTTGATGAGGATTCATCCTCTTGTGAGAGTTTGGACTCAATATGATTTTCTCAAAGACAAGGGAAAAAAACACCAAGGAATTCAAAGAGGGTGGACAGGTAGTAAAGTTTGAAACCTTTTCAAGGTTTCGAGATGCTCCTAAGGCTTTAGAATTTATTCAACAGTTTGACATATCAGTTTTTGGAGGTCGCTATACAGAGCACTCCAAGATTAGACGGGCATTATCCTTTTTGAAAGAAAATAAACGGACATGGTGGCTCACTCAAGAATACAAAAGAGACATGATTACTAAATGGAATCATCTATAGATGGTCAAGGAAAAAACTTTGGATACTTATTGTGAAAAATTTTGGGATGTTTTTCCACCAGCTTCATCCTTTAAGAAGATAAATTTCAAGCAACAAATCTAGCAATTTTGCCATGTGGACTACCCAAAGAGATATGAGACTACTGCTTGTTATAGAAATCTTAATCCATGTAGCAATTGATGGGTCATGCTATGGCAAGGCTTTGCTATACGTTTGGGTAACTTGAATTATCCATCAGATGAACCTTCAACAAATCATAACAAAAGTAGACAACAGAGAAATACACAACCTTGACTGATAGAAGAACAAAAGGACAAATATTTCAAAGCGAGAAAGTGTTTTGAATGTGATGAGCAAGGGCATATATCTACATGATGCCCCAAAAAGTCACAAGAATCAAAATGACTGACAAATTGAAAAATAGAATTGAGCGAGAAGAAACTCATTCTAGAACAGATACTAGATAAGAAATTATGGATGAACTAACATTAATTTGCTTTGATAATTTATGAATGAATAATTTTAAAGTAGGACTTTTTGAAGATGAATTTGATTTATGTATGAAACTAATGTTATGGAAGATCTTGCTTTTGTGAACAAAGGACAAGATCAAGAATGAGATGATGATGAATTTGGAACAATGATAGCTCCAGAATGAACCTGATAACAATAACAATCATGAATTTTAAATAATGATGAATGATTGAATGGAACTATTGTGAGCGCATCAAGAGTCCCCAAGGGATGAGATGGCCACATAGCTAGAACTGAATGATTGAAACACTCTATTCAATATGAAATTAGTGTTTGATTGATGGATTGGATTTCTTGGAAATAATTACTCACCCATGATTGTGTTTGAGTGTAGATGGAATGATTGACAAACTGTCTGCAACATTTTGGTCTCAAGAAATCTATGGACATGATTGCAATATAGGATTAGTTAATCCAACATCAATGAGGTTTCATGCAGATCTAGATGAGATTGCTAAATACATTGCCAGGAATCATGGTCCTAGATCTAAAAGGATTCTATGTGATATGACTTTGAGCGTGATGTGATGTGACTGTCGTCTTTGTACAAGTGTTGGATTTGTGTCGTCTAGTGCATCGATACTTAGAGGAAATGTCTATTGAACTAGTTTCTGACTTATGTCTAATTTTGTAGGCATAATCAAGGGCGATTACAATTCTTTCAAGAGGGGGGTATGTCACAAACTGATGATGTGGCATGACCACCCAGGCAGGATCAGAGGACAGACATTATGCATGTTGATGTTGACAGGTTGTACAATTTTTTTGTGATGTGCGTTGATTGTTGACGTGGCTGTTGTACGGATTTTTGTGTTATGAGTTGACAACTGATGATGTGGCAAGCTGTAAATTTTTTTTAAATTTCTGTTGGTTGCTTTTTGGTGGGCAAATTTTAGGCCTAATGCTTTTGGGAGTTGACTTTATTTGAGTTACTGCTTTGGGGCTTTGCATTTGGGGCATCCCTTGTAAGAATAAATAAGACCCTTGGAGCCTCACTCTGTAGAGTATCTCAATGCAGATTCTGAGAGAAGAGGTCCCCTTGGGAGTTTTACTTTTCTCAAGCATTAATATAAAAATAAGTATAAAAAAAGGTGCCAGCTTTTGGGGCCAATACCTCTGGGCAAGGAACTACGTCGGACCGTGTCGCCTAAATTGAACTATGATTTAAAGTTGTGAAGTGTTTTAAGGGATTTTCTCATGTGTCGTGCCAGATTCTTGACTTGGGGTGTCCAAGGTTGTAACAAGTAAGGTACACCACAACTCCACTCAACTAAACTTTTCTATGTACACTATTAATACCCTTAACAAACACTTAGGGTACTCTTGTGTGTTCTCTTGTAGATTTGTAAGCTTCAAAGAAATTAAGAAATAAATGCCATCCCTATTGCTCAAACACTTGCCATGGAAACCAAATTCATTGAGGATGCATTTCCTCGATCCATTCTTCTTAGCCAAATCCACCTCTTGGTTCATGTGGTTGAGGAGATCGTTATATGAGGAGTAGTGCATGCACAATGGATGTTCTTTTTAGAGAGGATTTTAAAGACTCTCAAAGATTTTGTTCGGCTAAGATCCCAGCCAAAGGCATGTATGGACAAAGGTGGATTGTGCAAGAGGCATTTGTTTGCATTTCATAGTATTTGGCACAAGTTGATCCCTCAATGCCTCACCTGTGGTCAGATGAGGAGGATTCAAGTATGACTTCACACTTGTCAAGTGGAAAGGGAAAATTATCTAACATGGATATGGATCTATCTCGAGTGGTCAATAACTTTTGTATCCTCAATGCAAAGGTTATGACCAAGTGGGTGGACTTGTGGACAATGGCTTTGTATGAGACAATGGTTGGGAAACTTCGAGTTGATAAGCCATCTCATTGATTGGCTTCAAGATTGAAAAAGACCATAGTATCTTTTTGCTAATTTAGCATAATACTTTTGATGGCCTGTAGGGTTTTTGCCCGTCGTTTATCTCAATTGAGTCTTAGGAAACTTAAGTAAGACCCAATCATTTTCTGTGAACATTTAGGCCCTTCTCTCCTTGGGGAACAGCAACCTTTTACCTTTATCGAGAGATGGATATAGCCTCCTTAATCTTTTGAAAAGATTCTTGTACGTCACGGCTATATTCATCGCTCGACAGCGAAGATCTTCCCATGTACTTTAAGTAGAAAGGAATTTTTAGGTCTTCCCTCAATGATTTTGAAAGGTGCTTTTCCCGTAGATGTATGTATAGTATTATTATACATATACTCTACAAGACGTAAGACTTTTCCCATTGTGAGCCTTGATCTACTTGGATAACATAAGTATTTAGTAGATCGTGTATCATAAGATTGGCTATCTCACTTTGGCCATCCGTTTGTAGGTGATAGGCCAAAGAGAAATTCAATATTTTTCCTAGATTTTCAAAGATACCTTTGAAGGTGCCAAGGCAAGCGTGTGCGAGTGCAAGTGCGAGAGCAGAGAGCAGAGAGAGAGAGACCTGCTTTGGGTGGAGCGCCCAACAACGTTATCCTATCGCAGCTCCTTATTCTATTTTATTAAAGAATAAGTGTATATTGGTTATGTTAGTAGATGGGTTAGTAGTAAGTGGGATCTCCGGCCAGTTGGCTTGAATCCCAACAAGCTCCCACTTGAAGGCCAACGCAGCCCAAGTGACCTGGTATGTACAATCATGAAGCAATTTAGTGGCTTCAACCTATAACCATCAACTCACTGCAATGTGTAAACCGCGACCAAGCTAAGCTTTTTGTCAAAGCATCTGCTGGGTTGTCGTCAGTGTGTACCTTGACCAAATCAATGAGCTCTTTGGCCAAGAAATCTCTCACGAGATGATACCTGACTTCAATGTGTTTTGATTTGGAGTGAAACATAGGATTCCTTGCCAATGCAAGAGCACTCTGACTATCACAATATATCACTGGAGTCTCATCAATGCCAAGATTTTTGACCAAGCGAGATGACCATACATTCTCTTTACTTGCATCCGACAATGCAACATACTCTGCGTCCGTAGTGGAAGATGCCGTGCAATCTTGAAGACATGACCTCCAAGATACTATTGCTCCAACAAATATGAAGACATAGCCAGATGTCGATCTTCTATTGTCGACACAACCCGCATAGTCTGCATCCGCATAACCCATGATGGATGCATCACTGTTCTCAAAGCGTAAACACCTACCGACTGTACCTTTAAAGTACCTAAGAATGTGCTTCACTGCTTCCCAATGCTTGCTGCCAGGATTTGCCATATATCGGCTCACCACTCCCACTGCAAAAGCAATGTCTGGTCTTGTGGCCACCATAGCATGCATGAGACTGCCCACTGCCGAAGAATATGATACCTTAGCCATTTCAGCTCGCTCAGCATCAGATTTGTGTGCATCTTCCTTGCTGAGTTTCAAGAATGCTTGCATTGGGGTATTCAATGCTTTCCCCCCCTGCATATTGAAACGCTGCAAAACTTTCTCAATGTATGTTTCTTGGGATAACTCAAGAATATGACGTTTGCGATCTCTTTTGATTCGCATGCCAAGAAAGTGTGTAGCATCCCCAAATCTTTCATTGCAAAATTATTGCTAAGTGTTTTCTTCAACTTGGCAATTTCCGCAATGGATTTCCCAGCTCTATAAGCATGTCATCAACATACAAAACTAGAATGATCATCGAGCCATCATCTAGCTTTCTTGTGTACAAGCAGTGATCCTCTTCGCTCCTTTTATATCCTTGAGACCTCATACATGCATCAAATTTATGATACCACTTCCTTGAACCCTGCTTTAAGCCATAAAGTGCCTTTTTGAGCTTACACTAGCTCCTCACCAGATGCATCTCCTGAACAAACCCTTCAGGCTGCTGCATGTCAAAATCCTCATCGAGATACCCGTAAAGAAATGATGTCTTCACATCCATTTGGACAAGTTCCATGTCCTCAATTGCTACAAGACCAAGTACGATTCTAAGTGTTGTCATCTTGACCACAGGCGAGAAGATTTCATCAAAATCGACTCCCTTTTGCTGTTTGAACCCTTTGGCTACAAGTCTAGCCATGTACTTTGGATTTGGATCACTTGAGGTAAATTTCTTCTTGTAAACCCATTTGCAAGGTAAAGCTTTCGCATCATTTGGCAGTTCTACTAAGTCCCAAGTGTTATTAGCCAGAATCAAGCTATACTCAGATTGCATAGTCTGCTCCCACTTCACCACATCATCCGCCATCATGGCTTCTTGGTAGCAGCTTGGATCACTGCAATTGGTCAACATGATGTAATCAAGACCTGGCTCGAAACATGCAGGTGGACGAGAGACTCTAGTAGACCGCCTCACTCCTTGACCATTGCTATTCGCTCCCTCTGGAGCATTGCTAGTGGAAGGTACATCACTGTCTCCGAGGCAACATCTTCAAAAGTGACTCTCCAAATCTCTATTTCCTTGATAGGTTGTTTATGCATCTTCACTGAGTTGATTTCACTGTCTCCGAGGCAACATCCTCAAAAGTGACTCTCCGAATCTCTATTTCCTTGATAGGTTGTTTATGCATCTTTGACTCATTGAAGATCACATCTGAACTACGGATGACTCGACAAGATTCCGGGTGCTAGAGACGATATCCCATCTCTCCATCTGCACCATATCCAATGAAAATATATTTGTGTGACTTTGGCTCTAACTTTTGGCAAAGTTGTTTAGGCACATGAGTATAAGCTTCACAACCAAAACCATGTAGATGGTCATAATGGGGCTTACGTTTAGACCATAACTCTTCTGGAATCTCATAATTCAATGGCGTACTAGGCGAACGATTTATAATGTGCACTGCAGTCAAAACGGCCTCTGCCCAAAAGACTTGTGTGAAATTTGCTCTAGAAAGCATGGCTGTGACTCTTTTCTTGATTCGTACGATTCATGAACTAAGCAACTCCATTCTGAGCTGGTGTGTATGGTGCAGTAAACTGCCTTTTTATCCCCCTTTTAGCACAAAAATTGTCAAACTCCTTGTAGAAATACTCTCCACCATTGTCAGTTCGCAACCTCTTGAGTTTCTTGCCAGAGTGATTCTCAACGAGTGCTAAAAAATTTTGGAACATAGGAAGAACTTGATCCTTATGTTTCAAAGGATATGCCCACACATTTCGAGTAAAGTCATCTATGAATGTCACAAAATAGCTGCCCCCCCCCCCCCCCCCCCCCCCCCCCCCCCTAGAGATTTGGTTGACATAGGACCACAAACATCACTATCTACTAAATCTAGAGGTTCAGCTCGCTTTTGACCCAATGGTAACTGCACGGACCTAGTCTGTTTGCCATAGATACAGTGCTCACAAACAGAAAACTCAACATAAGAAAAGATAGGTAAGTAGCCAAAACAAGTCAGAGTTCTCATGCCTTTTTGGCTAATATGACATAGCTGGAAATGCCACAACTCAGTAGACGGCAGCTCGGCTATAGATATGTAATCATGACCAACATTTGGCACATGCATGGAATACAAGGTACCATGCTTTTGACCTCTGAGTACAACAAGATTACCTTTGTGTACTATCCACGAACCATTGCCAAATGTGGTGTTGTAGCCCAACTCATCAAGCTGACCAACAAAAATCAAGCTTTTAGTCAACTTGGGCACATGTCTGACATTACATAAAGTAAAGTGCGTGCCATTCCTTAGATGCAATTTGACATTTCTGACACCCTCAATGTCTAGTTCATAAGCATCACCAAGTCTCACTTTTTGCCACAAGAGTGAGAATAAGTAGAGAACCACTCTCTATGTGGTGTCACATGGAAACTCGCACCATATTCTACTATCTAATTTTGTGCATACTGCATCTTCTGTAACAAGAGCCTCGATAGGTAGATCTGTTGTGAAGACGAATACGTCAGAGGTAAGTGGCATAACAACCGCTGGAAGAGTCTCTACAATAGGAGCATTTGAAGACTCTAGCACATTGATCTCCTCTAACTTTGATTTTCCCTTGTTTGAATCATCAGACTTAGAAGTTTCACCGGATTATTTATCCTTCTTGCTTTGTTTCCATTTCTTGCAATCCTTCTTCACATGCCCTTTTTTATGGCAGTGATAGCACTTGACATTACGAATAGAACCCCGACACTTACTGCGTGAGCCCCCACGTTCCTTGCTTTTGGACCGACTTTGAGTGCGACCCCTCCGTCTATCACTAGCAACATACACGTCACCATCCTTCTTGCCTTTGAGAGATTTCTTGCAAATCTCCTTGGTAAAGAGACTCCCAAGGACATCATTGTACACTAGACCGGTACAGGTGCTGCGTTGCTAATTGCAGTACAGAACGTATCCCAAGATGAGGGTAAAGTGCATAGCAAGAATATACATTTGATTTCCTCATTTAAGACCAAACCCTGAGTGGTCAACTGAGTGAAAATGATATTCAACTCATTAATGTGAGTAGAAATAGTGCCCTCTTCCTTCATACGAAGGTCAAACAGCTTCTTCATCAAGAAACCTTATTAGTGGCACTTTTGTTCTCATAACTGAACACAACCTATCCCATACATCTCTAGCAATTCTTTCTCCAACTATAGTAAAGTACATATATTCGGCCAAATGCAAACAAAGGGTAGATTTGGCCTTAGCATCAAGTTTCTCCCACTCAACATCTGTATACTCGCCCTCTGGGCACTCCATGATAGGATCTAGGGCCTTTTTGTATAAGAACATCTTGAATCTACTCTTTCCAGATAGCAAAATTCATCCCATCAAATTTCTGGATATTGTAAACATCCTTTTCACCACTAGATGACATGGCTGCAAGCTAAAGATAATATGGCGATAAATACAGGTAATTCTGGTAAAAATTTGGCACATTTTCTCAATTAAAGAATAATTACAAAAAATAATATTCCGCCGAGTAGTCTTTTCCTCGTAGGGTGTGTCCAGCTGCTAACAACACTTTATCTTTGAGCTTGCAATACCTGGCTCCACTGAAGTCTGTGAACATCGGGGAGTTCTCTTATTCTGGTGCTACTCTGATCAATAGGATCTTGGCTCCTGTGCTGCTTTTGCTGCTCATCAAGTATCTCTGAATTTTCATATAAGTCTTTATCTCCATTGTAGCCATATAGCTGTAAAATATGCTCTTGCAGTTGTACCGATGTTGCTATTGCTACTAGCTTGCTCTGTTGTACTTGGATCCTTGGCTCGACTTGAGTCCATGTTGGCTTGTTCTGTAAAAATTGTCTCCTAATAAATTCTGGTATTGTGTGAGAGTCAGTGAGAGCTTCTTATTCTTTGTATGTATAAAGAAGAAGGAGATAAATGTGGGCGGCTGGACACTGGCCAACGAGCACAAGCAAAGCACGGTGAGGCACACCACCTTTACCTAATAGTAAAAGGCCGGCGTAGGTGTTTACCTATGGGATAAAACAGGAAATGGTCCTTTCCATCTAGGATTGAGAATTTTTGGTCTATATTTTGAGCTCAAGATCATTCAATGCCCTAGAACTGGGAATGAATGGGAGCGAGTCTCGGCCGAGGGATATGGACCCGCCGATACGTCTAGAAATCAGCCTAGTCCGGGTAGGCCTAATGTTGATGGGATAAAGAAAGAAGGAAAGGATCTTGGGAATGGATTGAATAAGCAAGGGAGTTGTGATTAATTAAAGAACACTTGTTTTCAAACATTGTTTCCTAAAAAATGAACCTTGGAAAGGCTAGGAACCTAAATGGGCTATCCTGCACTCGTCCACATCAACCAGACAATGCTCTACTTCTCGGACATTTTTTTTAAAAAGGAACCTAAAGAAGATTGTTTTAAAGGCCTTTTCCAAACAAAAGAACAAAATGAAAATTGTGTGAAGGTGCCGCCTCAAACGTGGTAGAGGAGATAGGATACCCGAGTCTTGGGACCAGGATCAGGATATTCCTGGAAAGGTATATGTGATTACTTGAAAGAAATAGCTAGATATATTTAGTATTACTAAAGGAAGAAGGAAATAAAAGAATTCAAAAGGATAAAAAGGTGAGAACAACTTGATAAGTGCACATTTGCAAGGGTATGCAATAGTTTGCATGCTGCTTTCAATTGCTTCAAATGTATTCTTTGATCGACATGGCTGGAATATTGGGTTCTAGTATCATAGTACTACCTTTTAAAAAAAAGTATTTATCAAACGGTTCGGAGGGTTAATTTGTTGCTTAGAAAGTTGAACCCAATTTTATGTTGTCCAGTAAGTTGAGTCAAGTATGGGGAAAGGGAATCCGATCTACGGAGTGAGAGCCAGACTTGGAAACGAGAGATTTGTGCCCAGTAGTTCCACTCATGTCAGGGGAATGCATTGATGGTTGTGCTCGGTCCTAACCGGGAAAAAAACATCAGTGACCTTGAACCAAGGGTGAATTAGTGAACTCCCACCAGTTGACCCTGGAAGGTTGATGTTGTAATTTAGTCTTGTTATGAGACTGGGAACCCTCCTATTGCATGTGGTTAACTGCAATTGTGATAAAATGGTTTATTGTTTAATTACGTGATGTCTATTTGAATTTTACTAACACTGAGTGCATGATGGTTTGTAGATTGGAACTCTGGGAGTTGATGAGGAGGTGCTGGCAAATAATAATTCTCTTAGTCATTTTACCCTAGCACAGTATTTTAGAAATAAACCACTATGGCTCCTTTGTAAATAGAACAATGAGAACCCACCCTAAGAGGGTCATGAAATAAGTAGTGTGTACCACTCATAACTAAAGTGGAACTAAAGTGTAAAAGAGGGGCCTCCAATCTTGGCACCAATAATAAATAAAAATATCAAATACCAAGTCCACAAGAGAGGTGCTATGGAGTTTGAGGCTATGATTTTAATCATTTTTTGTGTAAATGCTCTCGATTTTTCATCTCCCCCCTCTTAAGTTATAATGTGTTTGCTGTGTACTCCTTAATTAAGCCTACATCTTCTCTTCCATGTTCTTACACCCTCTTACAACTTGTCTCTATCAATATTATGCTTTTAGCGCGCGCGCACGTGTGTGTGTGTGTGTGTGATAGTCTAGGTGTGTGTGTGCGCTTAGAAATTGGAGAAAGAGGTTGAAAGGTTGATGGTGATGTTTGTGAGAAACTGTTGAATTGTTTTAAGCAACCGGTCTCCCCCCTTTCTCCCAACAAGTCTGATGACTTCAAATTGTAAGTGGAACCGATGAGGAATGGTGTTTCCGGGTTAAGGGACCCAAATGACAAAAGTGAATGATAACACCCCCTTGAGTTGGCATCAAAGAGAAAGAGGAGTATTGTCTTGGTGTTGGTCTCAAGTGGGAAGGATGTCCGGAATCACGGTGTAGTTGCGGGAAGGAATTGTAGCTGGTGGTACCTGATAGATCCCTCACATTTTGGCCATAAAGTTGAGGAGGGTTTGAAGGGGAGACTCTCTCTCTCTCTCTCTCTCTCTCTCTCTCTCTCTCTCTCTCTCTCTCTATTTGTATCACCAAGGGGAACCAAGGAGGGGTGGCATCTTAAATTTTAAAAAGAAAACTCTTTCTTTATCTCTCCTTCTCTCTCTCTCTCTCTCTCTCTCTCTCTCTCTCTCTCTCTCTCTATTTTTGCCGCCACCAAGGGGATCCATTATTAGGGTAAGACCACATTTGTGGAACCACATGTGAAACACCCTTTGTCTACTAGGGGCCATGGCTAAGCTAAGGCTTCACCTCATTAGCCTAGTGCTAACAATTGGTGATTAGGGAGTACGCTTCCACAACTAACCCTACAAGTGGTATCAGAGCCGATGGTTTTGTACCTAAGCCTATTGCTCATTTAATCTCTATTTGCTTTAGATTAATAATCCCAATTCCTAATCACCACTTGGGCACAAGTTGGCTTTACTACCCTTTGGTGATTAGGTGAAGAGGAACTCGTATTTGGCATTGTTTTTCTTGCATTGGCTTAACAATCTAGCACTCTAGGAAACATATTCCACACTAGATTGATTGGGGAATCCCTCTCCTCATCAAAAGCTTCAAGACAATATCACTTTTGCATGTGGAATGAATGTATCATTTAGCATGGCACAGATAGGCATGACACCAAGCACTTGTATGTATCAAACCTTAAAACCCTTTCTCAAAATAAACATTCTGTATGCAACACAAGGGTTCTAGACACTGTTTGCACAATACGTGTATGATAAGACAACCCATGAGCACACACACAAGAATCACAATTGACATGTATGTGTACTTTACATCATTGGCTATGAATTTTGCATCCTCTCCAAACCATACCAACAACATCAATGAAGATCAAGAAGCTACATCAACATCAAAATGATGAAGAAAACGTCAACACACACGACAAAGCTCATGACATGAATACGAAGATAAAGACAAAGATGGTGAAAGGGGAAACATCGAAAATCGTTTAATTTAAAAACCCATGAATGAAATTTTTGTATCACCCTAGGCCATTAGAGAACCCTATCTTAATTCTCACTTGTGAACCATAGCACTGAATCCGACAGAGAACAGCTATGATGTATCATAAGGCATTGAACCATGGTTACTGACTCCACTGAGAATCACCACGATGTATCTAGTTGATAACCGCAAGTGTTAAATGCAGTGATAACTAACATGTTGAATTAGGGTAGCTGAATCCTATAGAACGTAGGAGACTTTTATGACAAAAACAAAACCATTTGTATTTTGCCCCAAGTGTTGGCTTAAAGGGGCGCCTCTTAGGTAAGCCCACAGTTGTGGCACCACATGGGAAACATCCCTTGTCCACTAGGATGGATGAAATGATGACTTGGTCCAATAGGAAAAGGATGCAACCTCTCTAACCAATGGATGTAAACTACCAACCCTATATTAGAGGCTATTTTTTAATTAATCTTTAAACTTTGAGAATTATTATTCTCTTTATACTCTCTCTCTTGTTTTTGAAATAGCATAATCCTAATCTCCATATCTCTAACCGTAACCCTAAGACCATGGTTAATTAAGGCTTCACTCTCCATATCCTAGTGCTAACAATTGGTGATTAGGGAGTACGCTTCCGCAACTAATCCTACATCCAAGAGGGGACTGTCCATGTGGCAGTGAGCTTGGTGCCACATGATATGGCCACGTAACTTGTCGAGTTATGTGGAAGTCCTATGTGGCACCGAGCTTGGTGCCACATGGAGGGTTTACGTAACTTGTAGAGTTACATGGATGAAACCATGCGGCATCATTTAAAGGCTCAAAATGCCACATTTCTTGACGAGATATGTGACTCAAATCACATTCTAAGTGTTACACTTGGGGGGAGAACTGCAAAAAGTGGGTACAACTGATCATGCATACACCCAAAAATAGATATATATATATATATATATATATATATAGAGAGAGAGAGAGAGAGAGAGAGAGAGAGATAGAATATATTATCGTCCTCGGAGGTCAAATATGACCTATGGGACCAAAGTTACATGTGATGTAGTATGTGTATGGCTCATGAGTGACTCTCGATGTTCCAAAATTGCGGTGATGAGAGTCGCAATGGAGAGCCCACACTTTGGCTGGGAGAGGAAAGTGTGTAGGTCTAAGTTATGGCTGAAAATGTGACAGAAGCAAGTTTGGATGTGACCAAAATCTGAGCACTCTAGTAGTGTGTGGTACTTAGACTCTCGAACTTGCAGTGAGCATAATGTGCATAGTCGATTTGACTCTTCTCCAACACCCTATCTCGCATCGAAGGAAATGGGAGCTAAGCCGAATGGCTACGATAGTGCGTATCAACGACAAGGGGATAGGCTCAAGCATGTAAGTGTGAGTACGGTTTGCTCTTTCAGCGAAGAACATGGTTTTCTAGTTGGGGGCAATATGGGTGGTGTAATGTATGAAGCGTGACCCACCGGATTTCTCCCAAGCCGTAATACATTGGCGTTGTAGAAAAGCTTCATTCACTTGGGAGTCAATTGAAGCATCATGTAGCAAGTGTAATGCATCCCATCTCCCAAACCACTTCTATATGTCTTGCATCCAACCCGTGCTCAAGATCTTGCTTTTATGCGTCTTTTGAACTTTTTTGCTTCCTTCCCATGCAATTGTAGGAAGTCGATATGAGGGGTTTTGATGCATCTTTATCATGTACTCCACAACCCTTTCCATGCCCATAACCTCAATTGGAAGACATCCCGACTCAAGAAGTAGGAGCATATATGGTGTTTGTGTTTTCACTTGGAGAAAGTTTGTAAGAAAACGCTTTTGGACATTTTCAAACTCTTTCCAAGTAGACTTTGAGATGCTCCCACCCACACTTCAACTCCATAAAGAAGAACCGGTGTCACCAATGCATCAAAAAGATACTTCTTGAGAGCCCAACACTTGATGTTTCCCGCATTACACATGTTCTCAGACGCATAAAATGCTCTCTTTCCCGCTTCCAAACGACGCATAGCACATTCATGCCACTTGTGATTGGACGGAACCTCAAGGCCAAGGTACTTAAAGCTCTCAACAACTTCAAGTTTCTCATTGTTGTACACAATGCATGGCTTCTCCTTATGGTTGGTTCTCACAAGCATAACCTTTGTTTTGGATTCGTTCACAATCAGCCCATGTTCTCAAGGACAACCATAATCTTTTGTGCATCTTCTACAGTGTGTGCTAGAAGCACTACATCATCCGCATACAACAAAAGCATAATTACCGCATTACAAATAGTGACCTCTTCAATGCCTTCTTCTTGCATAAAGTCAAGTACCATTTGTTCCAATTGATCGATGCATAGACCAAAGAGAGTTGGTGACAACACACATCCTTGTTTAACCCCAATAGTGCTTACAATTTTTTTTGAAATTTCTCTTCCCATGAACAATTGACAAATCACCTTCTCATAGATTCGAGAAACCGCAAGCATAAAATCACTTGGCACTTGGAGGTCTTCCGTCCTTTTCCACACATTGTTACGTGGAATCATATCAAAGGCTTTCTTAAAGTCCACAAAACAACAATATAATCACTTTCCTTTCAACCGACTTTCCTCCATGGGAACACGAAGAGTGACAAGATGATCAATGGTGCTATGGCATCAACAAAAACCCGCTTGTCCCTTTGCACGCTTGTCATTATCTTCAGTCCAATCTCAATTTTATCTCCATTATGCACCCAAACAACTTTGCCATGAGAGACCCAATCATTATAGTCCGGTAGTTGTTTACATTCTTTACATCCCTCCTAAATCTCCCGTCCATTTGATCATCTCCGGCTTGATACCTTGAAGATCTCCCGCTTTACGAGTGGCCAACTTTTCAAGCCCACCACATACATCCTCAATAGTAAAAAAAGGAGGGCATACATGGGAGTGAACCATACAATGGCATTTTTTCAGCATTTGCTTACTCATATAATTGCCTACAATGTGTGTACATATCCACAAGACTCAAATTACCAAACTTCTCAACTCGCTTGCCCCTCAAGTTTCTCCGAAATCTTCCACATGCATGTGCCTTTTCTTGGACTTGAAAAAGTTGTTGCTTTACTTCCCATCTTCTTCTGTTCTTTTGAATCAATGCCTTGTATGTATGAAAATGACTTTGATAGTTGTCTTTGTCCATAGTTGCATCAAGATTTATCAAGGACTTGTGAGCATCTTGACATTCTTTATCAAACCACCTTTTGCGTGATCTATCTTTGTTGATACCATGGAGATGCTTTATAGCAAATCATTCTTCGGCACAAGAACAAATAACTTTCTTGAAAGCTTCCCATTTAGTTTCCAATGGTGCATCATATTGAAGCTTCTTCACCCATAATTTTTGCTCAACCATTTCAATGTACATTGGTGCTCGCTTGAAATCCATACATAGTAATAATTTCTCTTTCCTTTGGCTGAGATTATCATGCTTAGTTGCTTCTCCACATTAAAGGCCAATACATAAGGTGCGATGGTCGGATTTCGGGGTCCATTGGCCAAACATAAAACTCTTTATGTGATACATGATGGCTTCGGAGAGTAGCATATAGTCAATCACACTATCCCCATTATGTCTCCTACATGTAAATCCATTGGTTCCACTCCACAAAGATACACCATTGGCAATGAGAATACCTGTGCTATTACACATGTGTAAAAGTAACTTTCCATAGTGATCCGGCTCTTTCTCATGCATTGAAGAACGATCATACAAGTGAACTTCCTCCAACTCCCTTGAAATGTATGGCATATTAAATTGTTGAGTATTATGTTGCAATGTTTTGTGCGAGCATTCATATCTCCAAATACAATAACATCACCCTCACCTTTGAAATAAGCAATGTCCTCTCTAAATCAAAAAATGGCTGATCTCTATCCATGCAAGCATAAAAGGGGGAATCATGATGAGGAATGTAGCAACCGGCTACAAAAATGGGTGTTCTTTTTGGTGTCATAATTATCAGCCATACATAACGTTTGTACTTGTCATCTTTCACAATTGATACAAAATCTTTCAATCCTTTCTTAACCCTACATGCTACCCCTCCTTGTCCTCTTCGTTGCTTAAGGTTCTTTGACAACATCAATGAATGTACATTGTAATTCTCCAAGCCATTAATCCTTTGTGTATCATGCTCCCAAGTTTCAACAAGAATTACAGCATGTGCTTTGCTTGTTAGTTCATCAATGCCAACCCTTGCATTCCATGGGTACCCATTACGATTCCAAAAGCATATTTTCAATTGTAACTCGGTCTCATTGATCACGCATCCTTGTTTGCTCGAGGGATTTGCCTCCTCCTTGGGCACATTCTCTTCATGAGAGATCTCCTTGCTTTTCTTATTCTTTTCCTCATATGCCTTGCAATGCATATTTTGTTGCTTAATAGTGCAATCTTCACATACAAAACATTTTGTATCCTCAAATAGATCCAACTATTATCAAGGATAATCTTTCGCTTGGTCTCATCCGGCATGGTGCATACAATTGGCCGTTCTCCCAAGCAAGGAGCTCCTTGCTTCCCCACTCTATGTGCTCCATAGACCATAACTCCGGACATACCAAAGTGGGTTTTGAAGAAATCTTCAATAACAATGGCAAGAGAAGGAGGTGTCTCTAGCTTCTCTTCGGGAATTCCACAGATAACAATGTTCTTGGAACGCCGCTCCCGTTCCTTCAACTCCTCCACATCCACATTCTCAACATTCTTTGTTTGAACCATATCTTGCATGAATGAGAAATTAGAAACCACATTGCTACCACATACATCATCCCAAGACTTGTTTGTGCATATATTTTTCATGTGGCCTACATCCCGGATCATGGTGTTAAATTTTTCCTCTTTCAATACATGGTCATGCTCTACTTTGCTCATCCGCTCCTTCAAAGCATTTAAGTCCACAAGAGAGCGTTTACATTTCTTCACTTCTTCTTCAAGTTTCATCAAACGTGTTGTTTGCATCTCAAGCGTCCTCTTGAGATTCTCATTCTCAACCACAAGTACCCTTAATGTGCCATTCTCCATTGCAAGTACTCAGTCTTCGCCTTGTTTGTTTATGGTCTCTTGCAATGATACCAAGTATGCCATGATCATGGTTTCCAATGTTGTTGGTTGGGTGGTTGTGTTGCTACCTCCACACTTAGGAGATTTTGGATCATTTTCCACAATGGTTGTGGACCTTGTTGAAGAAGAAGAACCCTTGCGAGTGCCGGAAGACATTGTATGTAAAATAAGAGATGAGAGTCAGTTTTTCTGAACATATTCACTTCGGAAATGCTGTTACGAAAACACCTTCCATAACTCCGAAAATTTATGTCTTTACATCAATGCGGAGAGAGAGAGAGAGAGAGAGAGAGAGAGAGAGAGAGAGAGAGAGAGAGAGAGATAGAAAGAAAGATAGAGGGAAAGAAAAGAGAGGGAGAGGGAGGGAGGGTGGGAGGGAGAGAATAGAGAAAGACAAAGAGAGAGAGTGATAGAGAGAAAGAGAGAGGGAGAGAGATTGAAAGAGAGAGGGAGGGAGGGAGACAGGGAGGGAGAGAGAGAGGAGGGAGGGAGAAAGAGAAAGGGAGGAGGGGGACGGAGATAGATAGATTTTATAATCGTCGTCAGAGGTCAAATATGACCTATGGGACCAAAGTTACATGTGATGTAGTATGTGTAATGGTTGATGAGTGACTCTCGATGCTCCAAAACTGTGGTAATGAGAGTCGCAATGGAGAGCCCACACTTTGGCTGGGAGAGGAAAGTGTGTACGTCTACATCATGGCTAAAAATGTGAGAGAAGCAAGTTCGGATGTGACCAAAAGCTGAGCACTCTAGTAGTGAGCATAATGTGCACATTTGATTTGAATCTTCTCCATTGCCTCAATGCCCTGCCTCGCATCAAAGGAAATGGGAGCTAAGACAAATGACTGCGATAGTCTGTATCGCCAACAAGGGGATAGGCTCAAGCATGTACGTGTGAGTTACGGTTTCCTCTTTCAACGAATAACATGGTTTTGTAGTTGGGGGCAATATGGGTGGTGTAATGTATGAAGCCCACCGGATTTCTCCCAAACCGTAATACATTGGCGTTGTAGAAAAGCTTCATTCACTTGGGAGTCAATTGAAGCATCATGTAGCAAGTGTAATGCATCCCATCTCCAAAACCAGTTCTTTATGTCTTGCATCCACCGTGCTCAAGATCTTGCTTTTATGCGTCTTTTGAACTATTTTGGTTGCTTCCCATGCAATTGTAGGAAGTTGATGTGAGGGGTTTTGACGCATCTTTATCATGTACTCCACAACTCTTTCCATGCCCATAACCTCAATTGGAAGACAATATATATGGTGTTTGTGTCTTCACTTGGAAAAAGTTTGTAAGAAAACGCTTTTGTACATTCTCAAACTCTTTCCAAGTAGACTTTGAGATGCTCCCGCCCCACACTTCAACTGCATAAAGAAGAACCGTTGTCACCAATGCATCACAAAGATACTTCTTGAAAACCCAACACTTGATGTTTCCCGCATTACACATGTCCTCAAATGAATAATATGCTCTCTTTCCCGCTTCCAAATGACGCATAGCACATTCATGCCACTTGTGATTGAACAGAATCTCAAGGCCAAGGTATTTAAAGCTCTCAACAACTTCAAGTGTCTCATTGTTGTACACAATGCATGGCTTCACCTTATGGTTGGTTGTCACAAGCATAATTTTTTTTTTGGATTCATTCACAATCAGCCCACTATGCAAGCAAAAGTTCTCAAGGACAACCATAAGCTTTTGTGCATCTTCTACAGTGCGTGCTAAAAGCACTACATCATCGGCATACAACAAAAGCATGATTACCGCATTGCAAATAGTGACCTCTTCAATGCCTTCTTCTTGCATAAAGTCAAGTACCATTTGTTCCAATTGATCGATGCATAGACAAAGAGAGTTGGTGATAACAAACATCCTTGTTTAACCCCAATAGTGCTTACAATTTTTTTTAAAATTTCTCTTCCCATGCACAATTGACAAATCACCTTCTCATAGATTCGAGAAACCGCAAGCATAAAATCACTTGGCACTTGGAGTTCTTCCATCCTTCTCCACAAATTGTTACGTGGAATCATATCAAAGGCTTTCTTAAAGTCCAGAAAACAGCAATACAATCGCTTGCCTTTCAACCGACTTTCCTCCATGAGAATACGAGGAGTCACAAGATGATCAAGGTGCTATGGCATCGACAAAAACCCGCTTGTCCCTTTGCATGCTTGTCATTCTCTTCATCCCAATCACTCAATTTCATCTCCATTATGCACGCAAAAAACTTTTCCATAAGAGACCCAATCATTATAGTCCGGTAGTGTTTTACATTCTTTACATCCCCTCCTTTATGCAAAGGCTTAACCCAATTAGTACTCCAATCATAAGGCATACCATGTTGAAGTGCAAGGTTGAACATATCACACATCCACTCATGGGTAAAATCTCCCGTCCATTTGACCGTCTCCGGCTTGATACCTTGAAGATCTCTCGCTTTGCAAGTGGCCAACTTTTCAAGCCCACCACATACATCCTCAATAGTAAAAAACGAGGGCATACATGGGAGTGATCCACAAAATGGTATTTTTTCAGCATTTGTTTGCTCATATAAATTGCCTACAATGTATGTACATATCCACAAGACTCAAGTTACCAAAATTCTCAACCTGCTTGCCACTCAAGTTTCTCCAAAATCTTCCACATACATGTGCCTTCTCTTAGACTTGAAAAAGTTGTTTCTTTACTTCCCATCTTCTTCTGTTCTTTTCAATCAATGCCTTGTATGTATGCAAATGACTTTGATAGTTGTCTTTGTCCATAGTTGCATCAAGATTTCAAGGACTTTTGAGTATCTTGACAGTCTTTATCAAACCACCTTTTGCGTGATCTATCTTTGTTGATACCATGGAGATGCTTTATATCAAAGAATTCTTTGGAACAAGAATAAATAACTTTCTTGAAAGCTTCCCATTTAGTTTCCAATGGTGCATCATAATGAAGCTTCTTCATCCATAATTTTTGCTCAACCATTTCAATGTACATTGGTGCCCGTTTGAAATTCATACATAGTGATAATTTCTCTTTCCTCTGGCTGAGATTATCATGCTTAGTTGCTTCTCCACATGAAGGGTCAATACATAAGGTGCGATGGTCAGATTTTGGGGTCAATTGGCCAAACATAGAACTCTTTATGCGATACATATGATGCCTTCGGAGAGTAGCATATAGTCAATCACACTATCCCCATTATGTCTCCTGCATGTAAATCCATTGGTTCTATTCCACAAAGATACAACATTGGCAATGGGCATACCCGTGCTATTACACATGTGTAAAAGTAACTTTCCATAGTGATCTGGCTCTTTCTTATTCATTGAAGAACGATCATACAAGTGAACTTCCTCGAACTACCTTGAAATGTATGGCATATCAAATTGTTGATTATCATGTTGCAATGTTTTTGTGCGAGCATTCATATCCCCAAATACAATAACATCAGCTTCACGTTTGAAATAAGCAATGTCCTCTTCTAAATCAAAAAATGAATGATCTCTATCCATGCAAGCATAAAAGGGGGAATCATGATGAGGAATGTAGCAACCGGCTACAAAAATGGGTGTTCTTTTTGGTGTCATAATTATCAGCCATACATAATGTTTGTACTTTTCATCTTTCACAATTGATACAAAATCTTTCAATCCTTTCTTAACCATACATGCTATCCCTTTTTGTCATCTTCGTTGCTTAAGATTCTTTGACAACATCAATGAATGTACATTGTAATTGTCCAAGCCGTTAATTCTTTGTGTATCATGCTCCCAAGTTTCAACAAGAAGTACAACATGTCCTTTGCTTGTTAGTTCATCAATGCCAACCCTCGCATTGCATGGGTACCCATTACGATTCCAAAAGCATATTTTCAATTGTAACTCGGTCTCATTGATCACGCATCCCTGTTTGCTCGAGGGATTTGCCTCCTCCTTGGGCACGTTCTCTTCATGAGAGATCTCCTTGCTTTTCTTATTCTTTTCCTCATATGCCTTGCAATGCATATTTTGTTGCTTAATAGTGCAATCTTCACATACAAAACATTTTGTATCCTCAAATAGATCCAACTATTATCAAGGATAATCTTTCGCTTGGTCTCATCCGGCATGGTGCATACAATTGGCCGTTCTCCCAAGCAAGGAGCTCCTTGCTTCCCCACTCTATGTGCTCCATAGACCATAACTCCGGACATACCAAAGTGGGTTTTGAAGAAATCTTCAATAACAATGGCAAGAGAAGGAGGTGTCTCTAGCTTCTCTTTAGGAATTCCACAAATAACAATGTTCTTGGAACGCCGCTCCCGTTCCTTCAACTCCTCCACATCCACATTCTCAACATTCTTTGTTTGAACCATATCTTGCATGAATGAGAAATTAGAAACCACATTGCTACCACATACATCATCCCAAGACTTGTTTGTGCATACATTTTTCATGTGGCCTACATCCCGGATCATGGTGTTAAATTTCTCCTCTTTCAATACATGGTCATGCTCTACTTTGCTCATCCGCTCCTTCAAAGCATTTAAGTCCACAAGAGAGCGTTTACATTTCTTCACTTCTTCTTCAAGTTTCATCAAACGTGTTGTTTGCATCTCAAGCGTCCTCTTGAGATTCTCAATCTCAACCACAAGTACCCTTAATGTGCCATTCTCCATTGCAAGTGCTCGTAAGTCTTCGCCTTGTTTGTTTATGGTCTCTTGCAATGATACCAAGTATGCCATG
Organism: Adiantum capillus-veneris; assembly: GCF_014529385.1. Classification (NCBI taxonomy): domain Eukaryota; kingdom Viridiplantae; phylum Streptophyta; class Polypodiopsida; order Polypodiales; family Pteridaceae; genus Adiantum; species Adiantum capillus-veneris. The sequence continues at coordinate 69,507 of NC_140934.1, read as the reverse complement.
ATCATGGTTTCCAATGTTGTTGGTTGGGTGGTTGTGTTGCTACCTCCACACTTAGGAGATTTTGGATCATTTTCCACAATGGTTGTGGACCTTGTTGAAGAAGAAGAACCCTTGCGAGTGCCGGAAGACATTGTATGTAAAATAAGAGATGGAGTCAGTTTTCCTGGACCTATTCACTTCGGAAATGCTGTTACGAAAACACCTTCCATAACTCTGAAAATTTATTTCTTTACATCAATGCGGAGAGAGAGAGAGAGAGAGAGAGAGAGAGAGAGAGAGAGAGAGAGAGAGAGAGAGAGAGAGAATAGACAGAAAGAGAGGAGGGAGAGGGAGAGAATAGAGAGAGGGGGAGGGAGAAAGAGAGAAGCAGAGATAAAAAGAGAAAGAAAGGTAGAGGAAAATACAGATTTATAGCTTTAGGATTAGGGTTTAAAATTAGATAGAATGTAGACATAGAAGATAGAGAGAGAGGATAGAGAGAGTAATTGTAGATAACACTCCTTTTTCTCTCTCTCTCTACCCTATCTTTTAGTCTCTGCCCTCATCATACTGCTCTCTACCTCTCCATAAAGAGAGTGCAGAGATAGATAGTTAGTGATTAGAGCTTAGGTTTCCTTTTTCTCTACCGAAGAAGAGATGCACCCCTCTAATCTATGAAAGGTTGGCGTTGTTCATTGCAATAGTGCAAGTGGAAATACCTATTTAGAGGATTCGAGGGACACCATCAGGAACTATGGTCTTAATAATGGAGTCTTTTTAGACTTTCCTACGGCTTAACCATTATTGAGCTATGAGCAAGCTCAATAGGAGCCGGTGTCAACTTAACACTATTAAACCCACTCCACTACTCATTGTAATAAAGACATATTTGAGATTTTTGGGAACATTCAAGTCTCAATTTTTATAATGTTACTTAGACTTAGTATTTTTGTGTAGTTTGAGCCTTCATCTATTTGCTAGTACACTCTATGCTCCATTAAAATATATCCCTTAGTTCATATCTATAGGGTTGTCTGTATTTTAAAATATAGGTACATACATCAACTGTAGTGACATTGAAAGCATGACACTAAACTTAATTTGTATTTTACAATATTCTTCATGTGAAAAATGCAATGTAAATCAATGAATTAATTTTGAGACATTCATGTTAAAGATTTGGATTTATTAACATTAAAAAAAACTCTAGAATACCCAAAAATTAATTTTAGAATTGAAGGGACCTCAAAAGAATGTGATGTTAAGAAACACCAAGATAGAAAATAAAATCCAATTGACATATTAAGATGATATCCAAGTATTATACAACTCATCCTTAGAAAATTAAAATTTCATCGCAAATATATGTTAAGTGGCTCAATGAGACTGCAAATAAGAAAAAGATAAAATTCCATCTCTTTCAAGAGGCTCAATGAGTACAAACGAGAAAAAGATAAAATTTTGTCAAAAATACTATGTCAAAAGGATCAATGACCACATATACATCCTCGAACATTACGTTTCCTCATGTGTTGCTTCAATAAAATACTATGTTAAGCATTTCCATGCATTACTTCAATAAATACCATGTCAAGGGGCCTATTTATAAAACCTCTTGATTATGAATCTTTCAAGCTAGGATACCTTATTCTTCATGATCTATAATTTTTTTTGTTATTTATAATAATATTTTGTAATAATGCTCACAAGGCTAGCCTCACATGGCAGTGCTACACTAGCATATGGAGGCAAGGCTCAACCTTAAGTTTGAGCCTATAACTAAATGTCAATCTCCTGTTAGCTACAAAAATATTATGAGTCAAATAAGGAAGGGAGTGTGATTAATTACAGAACACTTTTTTTCAAAAATTGTTTCGTAAAAAATGAACCTTGGAAAGACTAGGAACCTAAATGGGCTATCCCGCACTCGTCCACATTCACTGGACAATGCTCTACTTCTCAGACATCTTTTTAAAAAGTAACCTAAAGAAGATTGTTTTAAAGGCCTTTCCCAAACAAAAGAACCAAATGAAAATTGTCTGAAGCTGCCGTCTCAACACGTGGTAAAGGAGATAGGATACCCGAGTCTTGGGACGAGGATCGGGATATTCCTGGGAAGGTATATGTGATCACTTGAAAGAAATAACTAGATGTATTTAGTATTACTGAAGGAGGAAGGAAATAAAAGGATTTAAAAGGATAAAAAGGTGAGAGAGACCTGATAAATGCACATTTTCAAGGGTATGCAATAGTTTGCATGCTGCTTCCAATTGCTGGAAATGTATTCTTTGATCAACATGACTGAAATATTGGGTTCTAGTATCATAGTACTACCTTTAAAAAAAAAAAACATTTATCAAACGGTTCGATGGGTAGATGGATTCTAGAGGGTTAATTTGTGGCTCAAAAATTGAACCCAATTTTATGTTGTCCAGTAAGCTGAGTCAAGTATGGGGAAAGGGAATCCCATCCACGGAGCAGGAAATAGACTTGGGAACGAGGGATTTGTGTAGCCAGAAGTTCCACTCATGTTAGGGGAATGCACTTACGGTTGTGCTCGGTCTTAACCGTGAAAAAAGTATCAGTGACCTTGAACCAAGGGTGAATTAGTGAACTCCCACCAGTTGACCCTGGAAGGTTGATGTTATAATTTAGTCTTGTTACGACACTGGGCACCCTCCTATTGCATGTGCTTAACTTCAATTGTAATAGCTGGTTTATTGTTTAAATATGTGATGTCTATTTGAATTTTACTAACACTGAGTGCATGTTGGTTTGTAGATTGGAACTCTTGGAGTTGACGAGGAGGCACCGGCAAATAATAATTCTCTCAGTCATTTTATCCTAGCACAATATTTTAGAAATAGGGTACTATGGCTCCTTTGTAAATAGGACAATGAGGACCCACCCTAAGAGGGTCATGCAATAAGTAGTGTGTACCACTCATAAATAAAGTGGAACTAAAGTGTAAAAGAGGGGCCTCCAATTGTGGCACCAATAATAAATAAAAATATCAAATACCAACTCCACAAGAGAGGTCCTATGGAGTTTGGGGCTATGATTTAAGTCATTTTTTGTGTAGACGCTCTCAATTTTTCATCTCCCCTCTCTTAAGCTATAATGTGTTTGCTGTGTACTCTTTAATTAAGTCTACATCTTTTCTTCCATGTTCTTACACCCACTTGGAAATTGGGGAAAGAGGTTGACGGGTTGATGGTGATGTCTGTGAGCAACTGTTTAATTGTTTTAAGAAATTGATCTCCCTCCTTGCTTCCAACAAGTCTGATAACTTCCAATGGTGGTAAGTGGAACCAATGAGGAAAGGTGTTTCCGGGTTAAGGGACCCAAATGACAAAAGTGAATGATAACACCCCCTTGAGTTGGCATCAAAGAGGAAGAGGAGCCTTGTCTTGATGTCGGTCTCAAGTGGGAGGGATGTCCAGAATCACGGTGTAGTTGGCGGGAAGGAAGTGCAACTGGGGGTACCTGATAGAGCCCTCACATTCTGGCCATAAAGCTGAGAAGGAGGGTTTGAAGGGGAGATTCTCCCTCTCTCTCTCTCTCTCTCTCTCTCTCTCTCTCTCTCTCTCTCTCTCTCTCTCTCTCTCTCTCTCTTTCTGTCGCCAAGGGGATCCATTGTTAGGGTAAGACCACATTTGTGGAACCACATGGGAAACACCCTTTGTCTACTAGGATGGATGAAATGATGACTTGGTCCAATAGAAAAGGATTCAGCCTCTCTATCCAATGGATGTAAAATACCAAGACTATATTAGAGGCTATTTTCTTATTAATCTTTACACTTTGAGCATTATCATTATATCTATAATCTCTCTCTTATTTTTGGCATAGCATAATCCTAATCTTCATTCCTCTAAGCCTAACCCTAACCCTAACACCATGGCTAAGCTAAGGCTTCACCTCCATAGCCTAGTGCTAACCATAGGTGATTAGGGAGTCCGTTTCTACAACTAACCCTACAAGTGGTATCAGAGCTGATGGTTTTTTACCTAAGCCTATTGCTCATTTAATCTCTATTTGCTTTAGATTAATAATCCCAGTTCCTAATCACCACTTGGGCACGAGTTGGCTCCACTATCCTTTGGTGATTAGGTAAAGAGGAACTCGTATTTAGCATTGTTCTTCTTGCACTGGCTTAACAATCTAGCACTCTAGGAAACATATTCCTCCTCACCAAAAGCTTCAAGACAAGATCACTTTTGCATGTGAAATGAATGTATCATTTAGCATGGAACACATAGGCATGACACCAAGCACTTGTATGTATCAAACTTTTTAGAACTTTTCTCAAAATAAACACTATGTATTCAACACAAGTGCACCTAGGCACAGGGGTTCCAGACACTACCTGCAGAATACGTGTATGGTAAGACCACCCATGAGCACACATACAAGCATCACATCTGACATGTAGGTTTACTTTACGTCATCGGCCACAAAGTTTGCATCCTCTACAAACTGGACCAACAACATCAATGAAGGTCAAGATCTACATCAACATGAAAATTATGAAGAAAACATCGACACACAACAAAGCTCACGACATGAAAACAAAGATGGTGAAAGGGAAAACAAGGAAAACCCTTCAAATTAAAGACCCATGAATGAAATTTTAGTATCACCCTAGATCATTAGAGAACCTATTTTAAGTCTCACTTGTGAGCCATAACGATGAATCTAGTAGAGAACCGCTATGATGTATCATGAGACATTGAACCATGGTTACTGACTCCGGTGAGAATTTCCATTATGTATCTAGTTAAGAACCATGAGTGTTAACTCCTGTGAGAACCAACATGTTGAATTAGGGTAGTTGAATCCTATAAACCTAGGAGTGTTGTATGACAAACACAAAACCATTTGTATTTTTTCCCAAGTGTTGGCTTAAGGGGGAAATTGTAAGGGTAAGCCCGCACTTATGGAACCACATGACTACTAGGATGGATGAAATGATGACTAGTTCCAATAGCAAAATGATGCAACCTCTCTAGCCAATTAATGTAAACTACCAAGCCTATATTAGAGGCTATTTTCTAATTAATCTTTACACTTTGAGCATTATCATTGTGTCTATACTCTCTCTCTTATTTTTGGCATAGCATAATCCTAATCTCCAGATCTCTAACCCTAACACCATGGATAATATAAGGCTTCACCCTCCATAGCCTAGTGCTAACCATTGGTGAATAGGGAGTACGCTTCCACAACTAACCCAACAATCTCGCACTCTAGGCAACATATTCCATTCTGGATTGATTGGGGAATTCCTCTCCTTACCCAATTAATCGATTAATAAACATATCATTTAGCCCTCACATCTAGCCTAGATTTTGCATGATTCTAAATCTCCAATTACTCTTTGTGTAAGATCTTTCTTGAAGTGTTACTTGCGTTTGTGGAAAGCCATCAATAAGACCTTTCTATCGAGCCCAACATTGGAATATTTTGACCTGGGACCATTGAGCAAGCTTTTGCTTTTTGAAATTTTTCTTTTATGTAGGCTTGCAGCAACTCAAAGAGATTTGTGTGTGTGTGTGTGTGTATACAAGCATCACATCTGACATGTAGGTTTACTTTACGTCATCGGCCACAAAGTTTGCATCCTCTACAAACCGGACCAGCAACATCAATGAAGGTCAAGATCTACATCAACATGAAAATTATGAAGAAAACATCGACACACAATAAAGCTCACGACATGAAAGCAAAGATCAAGACAAAGATGGTGAAAGGGAAACGAGGAACACCCTTCAAATTAAAAACCTATGAATGAAATTTTTTTATTACCCTAGGTCATTACATAACCTATCTTAAGTTTCACTTGTGAGCCGTAACGATTAATCTAGTAGAAAATCGCTATGATGTATCATGAGACATTAAACCATGGTTACTAACTCTGGTGAGAATTGCCATGATGTATCTACTTGAGAACCATGTGTGTTAAATCCAGTGAGAACCAACTGGATCAGGGTAGTTGAATCCTATAAACCTAGGAGTGTTATATGACAAAAACAAAACCATTTGTATTTTCCCCAAGCGTTGGCTTAAGAAGGAAATTGTAAGGGTAAGCTCACACTTGTGGAACCACATGGGAAACACCCCTTGTCTACTAGGATGGATGAAATGATGACTTGGTCCAATAGGAAAATGATGCAACCTCTCTAGCCCCAATGGATGTAGACTACCAAGCCTATATTAGAGGCTATTTTCTAATTAATCTTTACACTTTGAGCATTATCATTGTGTCTATACTCTCTCTCTTGTTTTTGGCATAGCATAATCCTAATCTCCATAACTCTAGTTCTAACCCTATTAATATAAGGCTTCACCCTCCATAGCCTAGTGCTAACCATTAGAGATTAGGAAGTACGCTTCCACAACTAACCCAACAATCTAGCACTCTAGGCAACATATTCCATGCTAGACTGATTGGGGAATCCCTCTCCTTACCCAATTAATTGATTAATAAACTTCATTTCATTTAGCCCTCACATTTAGCCTAGCTTTTGTACGATTTTAAATCTCCAATTACTCTTTGTGAAAGATATTCCTTGAAGTGTGACTTTTTGTGTTTGTGGAAAGCCATCAGTAAGACCTTTCTATTGAGCCCAGCATTGGAAGATTTTGACCTTGGATGACCCTCCATTGAGCAAGCTTTAGCTTTTTGAATTTTTTCTTTTATGTAGGCTTGCAGCAACTTAAAGATATTTGTGTGTGTGTGTGTGTGTGTGTGTGTGTGTGTAGAATTGGTGTGTGTGTGTTGGGGGGGGGGGGGGGGGGGGCATTATTGATCAACCACCAAAAAGAAGATTATTTTTCCTTTGCTACACGTGGGAAACTCCCAGATATAGGAGACAACAAGGAACAAGCATGGACCTCAAACAAGTGCTCAGTCACGTTGTTGGTGCAGACTTCAAACACGAACCTCAAAAAAATAAGTGAAGTATATTTGGATCCCTCCTCTGAATGACCATTGTGTTCAAGTTTGACAAAATTGCCCACAGCTCACTCTACTTCCCAGTCTATATTTTAGACATGCCCTGACTGGTCTCCCTAGTGAATTCGTCCACCTGCACCTCAACATGCCCGCCATCAATCACACTTCTGTTGGCCAAACGATTGAGGCTCTCACTCACCGACTGCAACTTGCAAACCTTGTAGGCCTTGTCACCATCTTAGAAGCATTGCTTGGAGCATTGCCAATTATATCCCTTTTTGCCATATAGTACGCATCTTTGCTCCGCTCGTCAATCCTCTATCATTGCATGTGCAAGCTTATTTCACCCTCCATTATTTAGTTATTTCAGGGCCTTGTTCCCACATCCCCAAGCAAGGGATCTTTTCCACCATGCATTTACTACCCCTTTACTCTTTGAGCCATGATTTCGACATTGGATAGCCAGAATTCCCACTAAATGAAGGCCTCCTCCACCAAGAGCTTCAAGAAAAGATCACTTTTTCATGTGAAATGAATGTATCATTTAGCATGGCACACATAGGCACGACACCAAGCACTTGTATGTATCAAACCTTTCAAACCCTTTCTCAAAATAAACATTATGTATGCAACACAAGTGCACTAAGGCACAAGGGTTCTAGACACTGCTTGCACAATACGTGCATGATAAGACCGCCCATGAGCACATACACAAGCATCACAATTGACATGTATGTGTACTTTACATCATTGGCCATGAATTTCGCATCCTCTACAAACCATACCAACAACATCAATGAAGATCAAGAAGCTACATCTACATCAAAATGATGAAGAAAACGTCAACACACATGAAAAATCTCGAGACATGAATATGAAGATAAAGACAAAGATGGTAAAAGGGGAGACATTGAAAACCCTTTAAATTAAAAACCCATGAATGAAGTTTTTGTATCACCCCTGGGCCATTAGAGAACCTATCTTAATTCTCACTTGTGAACCATAGAGATGAATTTGGTAGAGAACAGCTATGATGTATCATAAGGCATTGAACCATGGTTACTGACTCCACTGAGAATCTCCACGATGTATCTAGTTGATAATCGTGAGTGTTAAATGCAGTGAGAACCAACATGTTGAATGAGGGTAGCTGAATCCTATAAATGTAAGATACTTTTATGACAAAAACAAAACCATTTGTAGTTTGCCCTGAGTGTTGGCTTAAAGGGGCGATTGTTAGGGTAAGCCCACACTTGTGGCACCACCTGGGAAACATCCCTTGTCCACTAGGATGGATGAAATGATGACTTGGTCCAATAGGAAAAGGAATCAACCCCTCTAACCAATGGATGTAAACTACCAAGCCTATATTAAAGGCTATTTTCTATTCAATCTTTAAACTTTGAGACTTATCATTGTGTCTATACTCTCTCTTTTGTTTTTGGCATAGCATAATCCTAATCTCCATAGCTCTAACCCTAACCCTAACCCTAACACCATGGTTAATTAAGGCTTCACTCTCCATATCCTAGTGCTAATAATTGGTGATTAGGGAGTACGCTTCCGCAACTAACCCTAGACCCTAAACCCTAATCTCTCTCTCTATCTATCTATATATATATATATATATAGAGAGAGAGAGAGAGAGAGAGAGAGAGATAGAGAGAGAGAGAGAGAGAGAGAGAGGAGAGAGAGAGGGGGGGAGGGAAAAAGAGAAAGGGAGAAAGAGAGAGGGAGAGAGAGATAGAAAGAAAGATAGAGGGAAAGAGAGGGAGAGAGGGAGGGAGGGAGGGAATAGAGAAAGACAAAGAGAGAGAGTGATAGAGAGAAAGAGAGAGAGAGAGGGAGAGTGAAAGAGAGAGGGAGGGAGGGAGAGAGAGGAGGGAGGGAGAAAGAGAAAGGGAGGGAGGGGGGGGGGGGGAGAGAGAGAGAGAGAGAGAGAGAGAGAGAGAGAGAATAGAGAGAAAGAGAGAGGCAGGGGGAGGGAGAAAGAGAGATAAAAAGAGAAAGAGAGGTAGAGGAAAATACAAAGTTATAGCTTTAGAATTAGGCTTTATATATAGGGTTAGGATCAGGGTTTAAAATTAGATAGAATGTAGACATAGAAGATAGAGAGAGAGGATAGAGAGAGTAATAGTAGATAAAACTCCTTTCTCTCTCTCTCTCTCTCTCTCTACCCTATCTCTCTAGTCTTTGCCCTCATCATACCCCTCTCTACCTCTCCATAAAGAGAGTGCAGAGATAGATAGTTAGTTATTAGAGGCAAGGTTTCTTTTTTCTCTACCTAAGAAGAGATGCACCCCTCTAATCTATGAAAGGTTGGAGTTGTTCATTGCAATAGGGCAAGTGGGAATACCTATTTAGAGGATTTGAGGGACACCATCGGGAACTATGGTCTTAATAATGGAGTCTTTTTATACTTTTCTACGGCTTAACCATTATTGAGCTATTAGCAAGCTCGATAGGAGCCGGTGACAACTTAGCACTATTAAACCCACTCCACTACTCATTGTAATAAAGACATATTTGAGAATTTTGGGAATTATTCAAGTCCCAATTTTTATAATGTTACTCAAAAACTTGGTGTTTTTGTGTAGTTGGAGGCTTCATCTATTTGCTAGTACACTCTATGCTCCATTAAAATATATCCCTTGGTACATATGTATATGGTTGTCTGTATTTAACATAGGTACATACATCAATGTAGTGACATTGAAAGCATGACACTAAACTTATTTGTATTTTACAATATTCTTCATGTGAAAAATGCAATGTAAATCAATAAATTAATTTTGAGACGTTGGTCTTAAAAAAAACTCTAGAATACCCAAAAATTAATTTTAGAATTGAAGGGACCTCGAAAGAATGTGATGTTAAGAAACACCAAGATAGAAAATAAAATCCAATTGACATAATAACATGATATCCAAGTATTCTACAACTCATCCTTAGAAAAGATAAAATTCCATAAAAAATATGTGTTAAGTGGCTCAATGACTCCAATTAAGAAAAAGATAAAATTCCATCTCTTTCAAGAGGCTCAATGAGTACAAATGAGAAAAAGATAAAATTTCGTCAAAAATACTATGTCAAAAGGATCAATGACCACAAATACATCCTCGACATTACGTTTTCCTCATGCATTGCTCCAATAAAATACTATGTCAAGCATTTTCCATGCATTACTTCAATAAATACCATGTCAAGGAGCCTATTTATAAAACCTCTTGATTATGAATTTTTCAAGCTATGATACCTTATTCTTCATGGTCTCTAAATTTTTTTGTTATTTATAATAGTATTTTGTTATAATGCTCACAAGGCTAGCCTCACATGGTAGTGCTACACTAGCATATGGAGGCAAGGCTCAACCTTAAGTTTGAGCCTATAAACTAAATGTCAATCTCCTGTTAGCTACAAAAAGATTATGAGTCAATTAAGGAAGGGAGTTGTGATTAATTAAAGAACACTTGTTTTCAAAAATTATTTCGTAAAAAATGAACCTTGGAAAGGTTAGGAACCTAAATGGGCTATCCCACACTCGTCCACATCAGCCAGACAATGCTCTACTTCTCGGACATTTTTTTAAAAAGGAACCTAAAGAAGATTGTTTTAAAGGCCTTTCCCAAACAAAAGAACCAAATGAAAATTGTGTGAAGGTGCCGCCTCAACACGTGGCAGAGGAGATAGGATAATTGAGTCTTGGGATGAGGATCGGGATATTCCTGGGAAGGTATATGTGATTACTTGAAAGAAGTAACTATATATATTTAGTATTACTGAAGGAAGAAGGAAATAAAAGGATTCAAAAGGATAAAAAGGTGAGAGAGACTTGATAAATGCACATTTGCAAGGGTATGCAATAGTTTGCATGCCGCTTTCAATTGCTTGAAATGTATTCTTTGATCAACATGACTGGAATATCGGGTTCTAGTATCATAGTACTAACTTAAAGAAAATGCATTTATCAAACGGTTCAATGAGACTTGGGAACAAGGGATTTGTGTAGCTAGTAGTTCCAAGTTAGGGGAATGCACTGACGGTTGTGCTCGGTCCTAACCGGAAAAAAGCGTCAGTAGTGACCTTGAACCAAGGTTGAATTAGTGAACTCCCACCAGTTGACCCTGGAAGGTTGATGTTGTAATTTAGTCTTGTTACGAGACTATGCACCCTCCTATTGCATGTGGTTAACTGCAATTGTGATAGTTGGTTTATTTGTTTAATTATGTGATGTCTATTTGAATTTTACTAACACTGAGTGCATGATGGTTTGTAGATTGGAACTCTGGGAGTTGACGAGGAGGCACTAGAAAATGATAATTCTCTCAATCATTTTATCCTAACACAGTATTTTAGAAATAAGCCACTATGGCTCCTTTGTAAATAGGACAATTAGGACCCACCCTAAGAGGGTCATGCAATAAGTAGTGTGTACCACTCATAACTAAAGTGGAACTAAAGTGTAAAAGAGGGGCCTACAATTTTGGCACCAATAATAAATAAAAATATCAAATACCAACTCCACAAGAGAGGTGCTGTGGAGTTTGGGGTTATAATTTTAGGCATTTTTTGTGTAGATGCTCTGAATTTTTCATCTCCCCTCTCTTAAGCTATAATGTGTTTGCATTGTACTCCTTAGTTAAGTCTACATCTTCTCTTACATGTTCTTACACCCTCTTACAACTTGTCTCTATCAATTCTATGCTTTTTTGTGTATGTGTGTGCTTGGAAATTGGGGAAAGAGGTTGACAGGTTGATGGTGATGTTTGTGAGCAACTGTTGAATTGTTTTAAGCAACCGGTCTCCCCCTTTCTCCCAACAAGTCTAATGACTTCAAATGGTAAGTGGAACTGATGAGGAAAGGTGTTTCTGGGTTAAGGGACCCAAATGACAAAAGTGAATGATAACACCCCCTTGAGGTGGCATCAAAGAGCAAGAGGAGTCTTGTCTTGGTGTCGGTCTCAAGTGGGAGGGATGTTCGGAATCACGGTGTAGTTGCGGAAAGGAATTGCAACCGGCGGTACCTGATAGGGCCCTCACATTCCTGGCCATAAAGCTGAGAAAGTGGGGTTGAAGGGGAGACTACCCAACCTTTGACACAATTCTAGTGCCTGGGTGTTGGACCAATGTGGATAGGTAAACCACACTACAAAGGGTCCGACAATGAGGGAAAAAACCTCATTCTTCTCATTTTTGGGTGGTGAACATTGACACTAGAACCTCTCATGCCCATAGTGGCATTATGCTTGTGTTAAATTTACTTAGAGAAATACAAAAAGAGCCCATATTCATCTTGAAAAGGAAGTGAAAGTTTCAAGTTATCCATAGGACGATAAACTATATTCAATATAAATAGTATTGACCAAATACAACATTGGCCCCATTGGGTATAGGTATATGCTCTTGCTCTCTCTCATACACCCCCAACACACTCATGTACATATACAAGAGCACAAGTCTATTAAAACAAAGGTCTATGCATTCAGATCCTCTCGTGGAAGATACACCCACAATGAAGCTTGGTGTGTTGTTACCTACCACATCCCAAAACGTATGGTTTGCCTCAATTTTTTTTACAAAGTTGTCTGAGACACCCAAGTTCATATGGTAGTTTTGCAAACTTTATCTAGAAAACCTTTGATGACATGGTCCAAATACAACTAGCTGCTTTGAAACCTTTGCAAGCAAAAAACTACCTTCCAAATGAAGGGTCACATTTTGAGATAAGCTTAAGTCTCGCTTATCGTTCTTGACTATCACATTTAAGAAAATAGGCCTTTGTTTGTGTACTAAAATGCTTAGAGTACCTTCTAGATAGTTGTTTGGACAAACAATTTGAATTGTAGACTCTACATACATATGAGTCTTTTATAGACAATGGAATACACCAACAGTCTTACATGGTCACAACATTGTCATGAGCATGTAACTCCTACGCTTTCCTTACGCCATCATGAGTTAGTTAAATCCTTTATTATCCATCAATATCTATTTTTTCCCATAGAAGATTTTGTATGCGTGAAAAAATTTCAAAAGTGGCTTATGCACTAGTTTCACCACTCTTGAAAAATGCAAAACCAACAAAATAGAATGATGTAAATGCTTAGTAAATAATAGGAAAAATTGTCTCATTTTTCATCTTCAATAAATATACAGAGTAAGAACGTGTGTTGACTTGAGAAACTTTGCTACAACCAACCATTGCATGTTGTATAAACAATTAAAGAATTGCATGGCATTGGACTTTTTAATGTAACTATGATCCCATTGTACTTATTGTAATTTGCAACTCTCACCATAAGCATGGGAGCTGTGAGGCCAAGCATCTCCAACACAATGCTTTTTGCCTGCTAAAATCTTTCTCTAGTCTAAGCTTGCTCTACAATCCATAGCTAGGTCTTGCTTATTTTTTATCTAGTCTTTAATGTTGACAACACTACTATCTATATCTGAGAGATACCCCTCCCCAGGGGTCTATGCACAAAATATACAATTTACACTTTTATACAATTTTCAATATACATCAGAGTTGCGGACGCATTTGCATAGAGGAGGAGTTCTCAGCATCCGACCAAGCATGGAGTTTAGGCCATGAGCCGGCGGACTGCATCCAGAGGTACCTAGCGACTAGTGCTACCCGTGAATGGGTGTTATGAATGAAAGCGTACTCAAGAAAAATATAACATTGTGGAGGGTGAATATATGTGTACATCGCGTTGCGGGAAGAGAGAGAGAGAATATAGTGGAAGGTGAATTAGAGTGCACAGAGACATGATAAGATGACAAAAAAGAATCTTTAAATGCCCATCTAAATGGAACAGGCAACCATGTATTAATGCAATGACAAAATCTGGGTATACCATAAAATCAAATAGTTTATGATAAAACAACTAGCAGAGCACCGGACCCTGTGTAGGGATCGATCGGTCCACCCATCCACTTCCGCTCTACTACAGACGGAGAGAATTTCACTTCGCTAGGAGCGAGCCAGAACACCTCCAGCCTACCTGAGCTAGACATAGGTGAGGTCGCTTCGCCTCCCTCCATGAACCCGAGCTCTGAAAGGATCCCAAATACTAGTAGGCGATAGGGTATCAACACCAACCATACCAGTTTAGGTGCAACGCCTCTTTGATGCCCAACACCAGGTGTTAAGGCAAAGCCAAGGCAAGATCCCTGACGCATTAGCTGTGTAGGTCATTCAACCCCCGATGCACTAACCGTGTAGATGAGCCTAACAAAAAGAAGAAGACCTAGGCAACACCCTCGATCCAGCAAAGCCCTAGGTCAACAATCCTTTAGTCTAAGGCTAAGTGATGTAGGTAATCCTAGTCTTCTAGGACGCTGCCATGAGAAACATAACACATGAGTCCAATCACAATAGCACTTCCCAGATGCACAAACAATCCTTTTCCGAATAGTTAGACTGTCCCAGGGTCTCTACCCTTACACGTCCACCATAAACCATCTCAATCACTTCATGATCCAATCCCAAAAACAATAAACTATAATCCAATTACATCACATGGGTGAGCGCTCCATCCTACTTGGGTGAGGCACAACCAATCCTGCATAACCACTTTAGAACGTAACATGGCTGCAAAAATTTCGGCAACATAACCATATCAAAAAAAAAACCATAAGCCACACCGTCTTTCACCATAAAAATTTAACCGTAATCCATGAGGGAATCTCAGCCCTTAACCATAAATCATAATCACACTGAACCAACTTCCACACTTGGAGTTTGACACATCCCCTACAATCAATCGGAGTCTACACACATGTGAACCTTAAGATGTGATTCTTTCATACATAAAAAGAGTCCTATCAACGACAAATCATGATATAAAAATCCAATTTTGACAACATCTAACCATGCAAAGATGATGCATCACATCTGCACTTCACCACTCTAGCATATAAAGCTAGTTTTGACCTAGAAATTTGAAAGCAATCATAACCATGCATATTGGGCATCCAAATCAATCCATGGGTTCCCATACATCATATGATAACATTCCAACACCATAAGCATGATGCAAAACAACTCCAACCTTTAGGTCAACCATAAACCATAACTTCATACATATGCAAAAAATGATTTTTTGACATTTTTGGGAGCATGCAAAACATGAAAATAAAATTATTTGACCTCAAAACAATGCATCAATTTCAGCTCCATAATATAGACTAACACTCCATCACTTCACTTTGACCATATGGTATTCACACAAGAAACGATAACCCCAAAAGAAAGTCATTTCATTCATATCTGCCAATGCGGTTCGCAATGTTTAACCATATACTCCCATGTAAGTTTAAGGCCATCTAATAATCGAAATCAACTCACCAAAACAAACCATAAAACATATCAAAATAGCTCGGTTAACTCATGCCATCATATGGTATCCCCCCTTTTGATAGCACTCCTACGCGTGTAGGTAAAACTAATAATAGAGTGATTAATAACTCGCATTCCCGAAGAGATAATGGAGACCTAAATTCATTTATCATAAAGTTTCATCAAAATTTTCAATTGGTTAAGTGGGTTTTCCCCTCCAGTGAATCTATATACCAATTATCCAAGGAGCCTGGAGTAAAAAATTGGTGTTGTGTAGTGGGCAGCAATCTGTTTTTTGACCATATCTCTTAGCTTGTGCATGTTTTTCACATGACACATAAGAGAGAAAATGTTATAAATGATGTTTTTTATCTATGGTATAAAGGGTTGGGACTGATTCAAAACAGTTTGTGATTTGTAACAAAAACAATGTTCCTACCACTTCTATGATGTGAAACAAAAAGCGCTTTTTTATGCACGTGCGTGACCATTACGCATCATGTGCATAAATCAATATGTAAAACATGATGAAATAATCATGGGGCAACCTCTTATTTACCTGGTTAATCCATACATGCACTCATATGCAAAAAAAACAATCATCGAGAGGGTGACTACACAGAAAAAGGATATATATAGAGAGAGATGATGACTATGGAGTTTATGGTTTCTCACCATGATTTAGAATCAATTAGATGTTGTTGAAAAGATTATTGCTTTGCCGCAAGAGAGCGGTGATGAGAGCTACGTAGAAGTATCCGCCACAAAAACTTTCGGAGAGTGCGTACACCGTAAAACGAGAGAGAGGATACTAAGCAAATAGAGAGAGAGTATCCTTCTTTTTCTTCTTCACGAGAGAGAAGAGCTTATGGAGATGGTGATGAAGAGATTGCACCACTCCGTATAATAGTCACGTAATTTTGACATCAAGGCAAGAGAGCTTTCACGTTTGAGAGTGTATCTATCTCCTTAAAGTGAAAGAAGAGAGGTCTTTATATAGGCTCTCAAGGCCAAAAGCACTAGCTAAGAATAGTGTGAGCAAGGAGGGACAAGTTCGCGCACCTTCACGGCCTTTTTTTTTTAAGGACATGTATTTTGATGCGTGATTTAGAGACTCTAAGAAGAAGCTTGGTTTCCAAGAAAAGAGTTCTAAACTAACTCCTCCTCTCTTTTCTAAAAAGACTCTTTCTTTCCTAAAACAAACCTTTGCTTTTTGGTGGTCAACTCTCCCACTTACCATTCAATTTTTACATCAAATTTGACCATCCTAATAGTATCTAATCAAGTAATGGAAACCGTAGCTAGACTACGCCACACCGTAACATCCCGGCATAATAATGACTTTCCAATACTGTCAATCAAAATTTGATAAATTAGATATTGAGAGTTATTTTTCTTATTTTTAGAAGAGACCCAAAAATTGGGGATCTTAGAGCCTCCCACACTTGAAAAATTCAAGATGTCCTCACCTTGACATGGATAACAAATGAGTAAGTCTAAAACCTTCTATAGATATATGCTAAATTGACTATCCTATTTCTCAATTATGATCCTGTCTTGGAGAGATTTTGGTTGTCATAATATTAAATAAGGTTGGAGCATTTGTAAGTCCAAATGGCACCAAAAGTTCTTCACTTTCTCCTTCGTTTGTAATAGCTACATGGACACGAACATTTGATGGATTTCCTCCACCTCGAGCATTCTACTGGCTTGGGTTCCTCCTTGAGCCTGTTGATTTCCTCCTGAACGAGCTGGTCTATTGAATTGTCCATTTCTTATAAAGATTGGATTCCCAATCTGAAATTCCCTTGGTTTTGTGGTGGTCTCTGGTTTGTATTAGGTCCAGACTGTGAGGTCCCTATTAGTGTCCGTACTTCTAGCATCATTTTGTGTTGCAAGTTCATAATTTTTTGGATCATTAAACGGACAATCGCGAGACACATGGTTAGGCTGAAAACAATTGAAGCAAAGGTGATCTCTTATTGCCCTCCTATGTAATACGGCTTCTCGAGTCTGAGGATATGAAGATCTAGACTCATCCTCTGGTCGCGGTCCTTTATTACCATTTGATTTTTTGAGCTCAATTGGTTTACCCGTATCAAGAACATCTGTAAAATTTGTAAGGTGTAAGCTTTGGAGTCTAGTCTTCAAAGGATTATGGAGTCTTGACACGAATCGATCTGCCTTGACCTCTTGAGTCATCCCTGCTGGAGCATACTTGACAAGGGTTAAGAAATGTTGGTAATATGATTCCAGATCTCTGGTCCCTTGAGTACAGTCAAGAAACTCATTCATACTGTCTGAATGATAAAATTTGTTCTGATAGTTCTTTTTAAGCTGGGTCTTAAGATAATCCCAAGTTGCAGCATTAGGATCAACATTTTTTTCTGTGCAATGGTCTCTCCACCAACGCTTGGTTGTTTTCTCTAGTTTAAACTTAGCAATGATAGCCTTGTTCTTTGCGGATGAATGAGCTAAATCAAAGTAATCATCCATGTGCTCAATCCAGTCCTCAAGAACCTTCCCTACATCTTTGCCTTCTCCGCTAAAGTTCCCAGGTTGTGACTTTCGAAGCGTAGCATCGATATCACGATCAATGGTAGTCGGTTGAGGTGCAATAGGGACATTGGCATTAGTGGGAACTCCATTTCCTCTAGGAGGCATGATCTCTTTCTGCATCATGTCAAATCCAAAATCTTATTAACAATATATTATATTAATCCTCCCGCATTATGAGTCAAAAAGGGTGGGCGGGAGGGAAATTTTTTTAAACCATAATTTTCTAAGAAATGGGTAGTCATTTACACCCCATTGAAAGACAAGATCTAGTTTACGAGACGTTAGAATTCACCTGCAAAGGTCATTACTAAAACAAACATTCAAATAAAGTTCTTGATACACTTGTTGAACACTTCAATCACTACTCAAACCAAACACGTCCACTCAAGAAGACAAGTCAAACAAGTACCATCAACTAATGTCACTTATAGATGCATCATGAATACAATATCCTTTCTCAAACAACATTCATGAATGCGTGCATGATGCATAACTAACCCAACTAGTATCAGGCTTCAGGCTATCCCCATAACCTTAAGCATTGGCTCTGATACCAAGTGAGAATACCCCTTCCCAAGGGTCTATACACAAAATATACAATTTACACTTTTATACAATTATCAATATACATCAGAGTTGCAGAAGCATTTGCATAGGGGAGGAGTTCTCAGCACCCGACCAAGCATGGAGTTTTGGCCATGAGCCGGATTGCATCCAGAGGTACCTAGCGACTAGTGCTACCCCTGAATGGGTGTTATGAATGAAATCATACTCAAGAAAAATATAACATTGTGGAGGGTGAATATATGTGTACACTGTGTTGGAGGAAGAGAGAGAGAGAATATAGTGGAAGGTGAAATAGAGTGCACAGAGACATGAGAAGATGACAACAGAGAATCTTTAAATGCCCATCTAAATGGAACAGGCAACCATATATTAATGCAATGACAAAATCTGGGTATACAATAACATCAAATAGTTTATGAAAAAATAACTAGCAGAACACCGAACCATGTGTAGGGATTGACTGGTCCACCCATCCACTTCCGCTCTACTATGGACAGAGAAAATTTCAATTCCTCGGGAGCGATCCAGAATACCTCTAGCCTACCTGAGCCAGACATAGGTGAGGCTGCTTCGCCTCCCTCCATGAACCCGAGCTCTGAAAGGATCCCAAATAGTAGCAGGTGTGGTAGGGTATCAACACCAACCATACCAGTTTATGCGCCACGCCTCTTCGATGCCCAACACCGGGTGTTTAGGCAAAGCAAAGGCAAGATCCCCGACGCGTTAGCCGTGTAGGTCATTCAACCCCCGATGCACTAACCGTGTAGATGAGCCTAACAAAAAGAAGAAGACCTAGGCAACACCCCCGATCCAGCAAAGCCCCAGGTCAACAACCCTTTAGTCTCAGTCTAAGCGATGTAGGTGATCCTAGTCTTGTAGCAACTCTACCATGAGAAACATAACACATGAGTCCAATCACAATAGCACTTCCCAGATGCACAAACAATCCTTTTCCAAACAGTTAAACCGTAGCAGGGTCTCTACCCTTACACGTCCACCATAAACCATCTCGATCACTTCATGATCCAATCCCAAAAACCATCAACCATAATCCAATCACATCACATGGGTGAGCGCTCCACCCTACTTGGGTGAGGCACGACCAATCCTGCATAACCACTTTAGAACGTAACATGGCTGCAAAAATTTCGGTAGCATAACCATATCCAGAAAAAAACCATGAGCCACACCGGCTTTCACCATAAATTTTCAACCATAATCCATGAGGGAATCTCAACCCTTAACCATAAATCATAATCACACTGAACCAACTCCCACACTTGGAGTTTGACACATCCCCTGCAATCAATCGGAGTCTACACACATGTGACTCTTAAGATGTGATTATTTCATGCATAAAAAGAGTCCAACTAGAGACCAATCATGATATGAAAATCCAACATCCAACCATGCAAAGTTGATGCATCACATATGCACTTCACCACTCTAGCACATAGAGTTAGTTTTGACCTAGAAAGGTGGAAATCAATCATAACCATGCATATGGGGCATCCACATCAATCCATGAGTTCCCATACATCATATGATAACATTCCAACATTATAAGCATGATGCAAAACAACTCCGACCTTTAGGTCAACCATAAACCATAACTTCATACATATGCAAAAAATGATTTTTTGACATTTTTGGGAGCATGTAAAACATGAAAATGAAAGTATTTGACCTCAAAAAAATGCATCAAGTTTAAATCCATAATATAGACTAACACTCCATCACATCACTTTGACCATATGGTATTCACACAAGAAACGGTAACCCCAAAAGAAAGTCACTTTATTCATATCTGCCTATGCGGTTCAGAATGTTTAACCATATACTCCTATGTAAGTTTAGGGTCATCTAATAATTGAAATCAACTCACCAAAAAAAACCATAAAACATATCAAAACAGCTCGGTTAACTCACGATGTCATATGGTAGCCCCCTTTTGATAGCACTCCTACGCATGTAGGTAAAACTGATAATAGAGTGATTAATCACTCACATTTCCGAAGAGATAACGGAGACCTAAATTCATTTATCATCTAGTT
Source organism: Adiantum capillus-veneris (assembly GCF_014529385.1). NCBI lineage: Eukaryota > Viridiplantae > Streptophyta > Polypodiopsida > Polypodiales > Pteridaceae > Adiantum > Adiantum capillus-veneris. Next base: position 49,046 of record NC_140934.1, on the reverse strand, counting down.
TCATCAATCTTTTAAATTGGTTAAGTGGGTTTGCCCATCCAGTGAATCTATATAGTAGTTATCCAAGGAGCCTGGAGTCAAATTGTGGTTAAAGTGTAGTGGACAGCAATCTGTTTTTTGATTATATCTCTTAGCTCGTGCGTGTTTTTCACATGACACATAAGAGAGAAAATGTTCTAAAAAATGTATTTTATCTATGGTATAAAGGGTTGGGGCTGATTCATAACAGTTTGTGATTTATGACCAAAACATTGTTCCTATCGCTTCTATGACGCGAAAAGAAAAGCGTTTTTTTATGCACGTGCGTGACCATAATGCATCATGTGCATAAATCAATGTGTAATACATGATGAAACAATCATGAGGCAACCTCGTATATACCTGGTTAATCCATACATAAACTCGTATGCAAAAAAAACAATCACCAAGAGGGTGACTACGCAAAAAAACAATATATATATAGAGAGAGATGATGACTATGGAGTTTATGGTTTCTCACCGTGTTTTAGAATCGATTAGGGGTTGTCAAAAGGCTTCTTGATTTTCTGCAAGAGAGCGGTGATGAGAGCTAAATAGAGGTATCCGCCACGAAAACTTCCAGAGAGCGCGTACATCGTGAAACGAGAGAAGATAATAAGCAAATAGAGAGAGAGTAGCCTTCTCTTTCTTCTTCATGAGAGAGAAGAGCTTATGGAGATGGTGATGAAGAACTTGCACCACTCTGTATAATAGATAAGTAATTCTGACATCAAGGCAAGAGAGCTTTCGCGTTTGAGAGTGTATCTATCTCCCCAAAGTGAAAGAAGAGAGGTCTTTATATAGCCTCTCAAGGCCAAAAGCACTAGCTAAGAATAGGATGAGCAAGGAGAGCGCGCACGTTCGTGGCTTTTTTTTTTTTTTTTTTGAGGACACGGATTTCGATGCGTGATTTAGAGGCTCTAAGAAGAAGCTTGGCTTCCAAGAAAAGAGTTCTAAACTAATCTCCTCCTCTCTTTTCTAAAAAGACTCTTTCTTTCCTAAAAACAAGCCTTTTCTTTTTGGTGGTCAACTCTCCCACTTACCATTCAATTTTTACATCAAATTTGCCATCCAAGTAGTATCTAACCAACTAATGGAAACCGTAGCTACACTACGCCACACCGTAACATCCCGACATAATTATGACTTTCCAATACAGTCAATCAAAATTCAACGAATTAGATATTGAAAGTTATTTTTTATTATTTTTAGAAGAGACCCAAAAATTGGGGATCTTACAATATCACTATATCTCAAGGCAAAACGATAGCTCTTCTTAGAAATTGAAAGCATGACCTTTACAATAGAAACTAAATGATGCATAACTTTGCAGAGAACTCTAACTCACTTGATGATTGGCATCAACTCCTCCATGACTACCATAGCTTGCTTTAAAAAGCCTGTACCAAAACATGTGCAAACTAGTATTGCCATTTGTTTTGACCTTGTAGCTTCCATCCTAGGTTATGAGGATTTTGAGGTCGCTCAATCTCTTTTCTCAAACTTAAAGGATGAGGAAATCTCCTCTGCTAAACTATCAAGCAAGTAAAGAAGTTAGATCACCTCACCCTTATCAACTTAAATCAATCATCCCTTTTTGTAGAGGTTTCCAATTACAAAAGTGTACCCCCTTATAGAGGAAAACCTTCTTCCCTTGTGGACGTAGAGAAGGACAACAAAAGCGCACACTTAGTGGTAACCAAGAAATGCCCACAAAGTTTCCTCAGGAAAGAGACAAGAAATATCATAAATGAAGTTTCTCTTTTGGAACATCAAGGGGCTAATGGACCCCAAAAAGGCTAAAGGGCTTACATGGAACAAGGTTGATGTCATAAGTCTCCAAGAGGTCAAAGTCTCTAGTGAAGATTCAACCAGAAGGCTCCAAGAGATTTCCATGCACTACTCACTATAAGAGCAAAAATTGCCGTTATTACCACGGATTAACAAATGGAAATGGAGAGAGAAAACATTGCGTTGGTGGTAATATAGGCGGCAATAAGCATGACAATAGTTTATCAACAAACAATAGATGCGGATTTACATCCACGACTATTAACGCGTCTATTGTTGCACCTATTATCGTGGATATTATCGTTATACGGATTTTCAAAAATAAAGGTGCTCATTAGTGCCACCAAATTTTGGGTGGCCCAAATGAGAATCTTTATTTTTGACCTGCAAAAAATATATGAAATCGGATCCACAATTCAAGCCTTTGTTATAATGGCCAAGTAGTAGATCTTTGATGCACCTACTTCCTAATTCTTAGTCTAAATGGCCAAGTGGTGGATCTAGGATCTACTCATCCCACAAACATGGTGTAAAATTACAAGTATTATGATGGACAAGTGCTGAATGCACCTAACTTTAAGACATGGTTAGAATGGCCAAGTGGTGGATCTAGGAGACACCAACAATTGGATCCACATTTCAAGCCTTTGTTATAATGGCCAAGTGGTGGATCTTTGATGCACCTACTTTCCAATTCTTAGTCTAAATGGCCAAGTGGTGGATTTAGGATCTACTTATCTTGCAAACATTGTGTAAGATTATAAGTGTTATGATGACCAAATGGGCATGACATTGTTGTGCACTATGGAGGAGATTTTAGGACAATGGCATTGCTAGGGAGCCAAATGGTTATAATTTTTGAAGACAATGAAGAGTACGCTAACAAGATTCATACCATCTTAGATCAATAGGCCTCTCGTCTCAGAGAGATGCAAAAGAATGGAAAGAGGAAAGTGATTGAGTTGGCTCATGCGATAGGGGAAGGAGTATTCATGGTACCAAAGCCAAGGATTGTAGAGTTAGAACCACCGACCCATGACCTAGAGTAGGAGCGTTTACTTGATCTAACCCTGTATGTAAACCCTAATCCTAAAGTATTTTCTCTACCTAACTCTTGTATTTTCCTCTACCTCTCTTTCTCTCCTCTATTTTTCTCTATCTCCCTCCCACTCTCTCTCTCTCTCTCTCTCTCTCTCTCCCCCCTCTCCCTTTCTCTTCTCCCTCTCTCTCTCTCTCTCTCTCTCTCCCTCTCTCCCTCTCTCTCTCTCTCTCTCTCTCTCTCTCTTCACTCTCTCTCTCTCTCTCTCTTTCTCTCTCTCTCTCTCTCTCTCTCTCTCTCTCTCTCCCCTCTCCCTCTCCCTTTCTCTTTCTCCTCCCTCCTCTCTCTCTCTCTCTCTCTCTCTCTCTCTCTCTCTCTCTTTCACTCTCCCTCTCTCTTTCTCTCTCTCTCTCTCTCTCTCTCTCTCTCTCTCTCTCACACACACACACACACACACACACACATACACACACACATCTTTCTGACCTAGTAGACATCAATTCACTCTTTTGACCATCACTTGCTCATTCGAACTCCGCTTTAGGTGATCTATAGCCTCAATCGAAGAACACAAAGCCCTCTACGTATTGATGTAAAGACATAATTTTTTTTGTGTAATGGAAGGCTTTGCTGTAACAGCATCTCAGAACTGAAAAAACTATCAAAACTTTTCGTTTTTGTTGCCGACTTGAAGGCAATGTCAGACAAAACTCGCAAGGGTGGAAAAGCCACTCTCCATGGAGAATGATGAAAAATCTCCAAGGAATTTGGATGCTAATCCAACCACATCGTCTACAACAACGGAAGCAATGATCATGGCTTACTTGATCTCATTACAAGAAACTGTCAAACAAGCAAGGTGAAGAGTTGCGCGCACTTGCAATGGAGAATGGCACTTTAAGAGTTCTCATTGTGGAGAATGAGCACCTCAAGAAGGTTCTTGAAATGCAAACAACACGCTTGATGCAGCTTGAGAATGAAGTTCAAGAATGTAAACACTCTCTTGTTGACATGAATGTATTGAAAGAGCGCTTGAGCAAAGTTGAGAGTGATCATGTATTGAAAGAGGAAACGATTAGATACAATACGACATGATGTATGTGAGATGAGAAATACATCCAAATCATGGGCTGATATACGTAAGGATAATGTGGTTTCTACATCTCCTATCACGCAAGCCGTTGTCCAAGCAAAGAATGTAGAGAATGTGGACACTCAAGAATTGCAAGAACGACAAAAATGCTCAAAGAACATCGTCATTCGTGGAATCAAGGAGGAAAGCATGGAAACACCAATCTCTTGCGGTTGCTATTGAAGAGTTTTTTGCTACACACTTTGGCATGTCAAGAATCATGGCTTATGGTGCACATCGAGTCAGAAAACAAGGAGTCCCTCGCTCGGGAGAAAGACCTATTGTATGTACCATGGCTGATGAGGTAAAGAGAAAGATCATCCTTGACAATGGTTGGATCTACCTCAAAGGAACGGGTTGTAATGTATATGAGGATCGCACTCTTATGCAACAAAATGTACGTCGCAAAGCGTATGAGGAAAGAAGCAAGAAGGTTAAGGTATCATCTCAAGAAGAAAAGCCACTTGAGGAGGATGCAAGTTCACCCAAGAAATAGGGACACATGATCTATGAGACCAACTCACGCTTGTGGTAAGCTTTTGGAATTGTAACGGGTATCCATGGAATGCGGGAATTGGAATTGATGAGCTTACCAATGACTCCGATGTGATACTTCTTGTCGTAACATGGGAGCATGATGCGCAACGAATTCTTGGATTTGACAAATACGATGTGCATTTTTTTATGTGGGCCAAAAATGAAAAGAAACTAAGAGGCCAAGGAGGTGTAGCATCTATGACCAAAACGGGTTTGAAAGATGTTTCCATTGTCAAAGAAGATAAGTATAAACGCTACTTATGGCTGAAAATCAGCGCACCAAATGGTCAAGTCATGTTTGTAGACTGGTTGCTACATTCCTTACTATGACTGCAACTTTTATGCTCGCTTGAATATGGATAGAGATCAGCCCTTTGTTGAACTAGAGGAAGACATTGCTCATTACAAGGATCAAGGTGAAGTCATTGTTTTTGGAGACATGAATGCTCGCACAAATATGTTACAACACGACACACAAGAAGTCAATATGCTGCATGTCTCAAGAAGAATGGATGACTCATATATGTATAATCAAAGTTCTAATGATGCAAAAGAACTGGATCACTATGGAAAGTCACTTCTACATATGTGCAATAGTACCGGAATGCTCATTGCAAATGGTGTATCTCTATGGCAAGGCACCAATGACTTTACATGTAGAAAGCACAATGGTGATAGCGTGATTGACTATATGTTGTTCTCGGAATCCAATCTAGAATGCATACAAAGCTTTACACTTGGTGAATGGAATCTGGAATTGGATCATAGGATGTTATGTATTGACCTCAAGTGTGGTAAATGGCCCGAGCATGTAGCCTCCAATCATGATGTGAATCATTTGTACCTACATCTAGACTTTAAATGAGCACTTATATTACTGATATGGTGGACCAAATGCTAAGCATGATAGAGCATCAAGAGAGCCCAACATTAGAATGCAAGTGGAAAGTTTTCAAAGAAGTAATTTGCTCTTGTGCGAAGGAATGCTTTTCGATGAAACACACGTCTTGCAAAAGGTCTAAGAAGGGTAGCACCAAGAAGAAATGGTTTGACATGTAATGTAGTCAAGCCCGAAAACACTTGCTAAGATTGGATGCAATCAAAGACAAGAAAGTTTACTTGGAATGTTCACACACATACAAAGCACTTGTTCAAAAGAAGAGGAGAAGGTGGGAAGTCAAAAAACAACTTCTTTTAGCACAAGAGAAAGCACATGCATGTGGCAAGTTTTGGCAAAATCTAAAAGGCAACCGTGTTGAGAGCTTTGGTGACTTGACTCTTGAGGATATGTATATGCATTGCAAGAACCTCTATGAGCAACCCAATGTTGATAAGATGGAGTGTTGTAGCTCCCTTCCGTTTATGTCTCCCTTCTTTACCATTGAAGATGTATGCCGCGCGCTTAAGAAACTTGCTACTCGCAAGGCAGGTGACCTTCAAGGTGTCAAGGTTGAAATGATTAAATGGACAAGCAAGAAAACATGATATTGGATATACAATATGTTTAACCTTGCACTTCAGTATGGCATGCCTCATGATTGGAGTGCAAATTGGATCAAACCTTTGCACAAAGGAGGAGATGTAAACAATGTGAACAACTATCGCACTATAATGGTTGGTTCTTTGATGACAAAGTTATTTGGATGTATCATGGAGATGAAGATAAGTGAATGGGCTGAAAAGAATGGCAAACGTGTACTTGTCCAAGTAGGTTTTTGAAAGCATCATAGCACTATTGATCACCTTGTCACTCTTCGAGTTCTTATGGAAGCGTCTCGATTGAAAGGAAAAAAGTTGTATTGTTGCTTTGTGGATTTCAAGAAAGCTTTTGACATGGTACTGCGAGGAAATATTTGGAGACGTTGCAAAGCCTTCAAGTGCCGAGAGAATTTATGCATGCAGTCTTTCGCATCTACCAGAAAGTGATATGTCGATTACGTATGGGAGATGGAATTTCAGAATTTTTTGCAAGCACCATTGGTGTCAAACAAGGATGCCCACTTTTCCCAACCCTCTTTGGGCTACTCATTGATGAATTGGAATGCATGGTTCTTGATTTTATGCAGCAAGAAGGCATAGAAGTGGTTAAGATCGGAAATGCGGTGATCATGCTTTTGCTTTATGCCGATGATGTAGTGCTCTTGGCACATACCTTAGAAGATGCACAAAAGCTTATGAGTGTCTTGGAACGCTTTTGCCTACATAGCGGGCTGATCGTGAATGGATCCAAAACCAAGGTTATGCTTGTAAAGACCCTCAATGACGAAAATCCATGCATTGTATACAACAATGAGCAACTTAGATCACTTCAAGTACCTTGGCCTTGAGGTTCCATCCAATCATAAATGGAAGGATTGTGCAATGCATCGCTTGGAAGTCGGAAAGAGGGCTTATTATGCATTTGAGAACATGTGCAATGTTGGAGAGATCAAGTGTTGGGCTCTCAAAAAGTACCTCTTTGACACATTGGTGACACCGGTGCTTCTTTATGGAGTGGAGGTGTGGGGTGGAAGCATCGGGAAGTCTACTTGGAAAGAGTTTGAGAATGTCCAAAAGCGTTTTCTCACCAACTTTCTCCAAGTCAAGACACAAACAACCTACATGCTCTTACTTCTTGAGTCCGGATTGCTTTCCATTGAGGTCTTGGGCATGCAAAGGATTGTGGAGTACATGCGTAAGACACAAGGTAGCCCTTTGCATCGACTTCCTAGAATCGCATATAAAGCAAGTCAAAAGGTTCAAAAGACATGTAAGAGCAAAATACTAAGTTCAGGGTGGATGCTTGACATCAAGAAATGGTTTGGAAGATGGGATGCATGTCACTTGGTCAAGGATGCGTCTATTGACTCCCAAGTTAATGAGGCCTTCTTACAACGCCAATGTATCACGGCTTGGGAGAAATCCGGAGGTTCTCGCTTCAGCCATTACACCACACACATTGCCCCAAGCTACAAATATCTCTTCTTCTCCGAACGAGGTAACCGAACCCATCCCTACATCCTTGAACCCATCCCATTGAGTGCGATCTGCACCATTGCCTCCATTCGTCTTAGCTCCCATTCTCTACGCTGCGAGACAAGACGTTGGGGCACTGACGAGGAGTGTCATCAACTTTGCACCTTATGCCCTCGTCAAGTGCGAGAGAGTGAGTACCACACACTAATTGAGTGCTCAACTTTTGACCACATTAGGTCCTCTTTTTCCCATATATTCAGCCATGTGCTCTCCCTACATACCTTCCTCTCCCAACCACGATGTGGACTCTCTATTGCGACGCTCATTTCAGCCATTTTTGAGCATCGAGAGTCACTTATGACCTCCACCCACACCACGTGACATGTTCATTTGGTCCCATAGGTCATATTTGACCTCCAAGGACGATAATAGAACTATCTCTCTCTCTCTCTCTCTCTCTCTCTCTCTCTCTCTCTCTCTCTCTCTCTCTCTCTCTCTCTCTATTTTTGGGTGTATGCATGATCAGGTGTACCCACTTTTTGTAGTTCTCCCCCCCAGGTGTGACACTTACAATGTGACTTGATCCACATATCTCATCAAGAAATGTGGCCTTTCGAGCCTCCAAATGATGCCACATGGTTTCGTCCATGTAACTCTACAAGTTACGTGGACCCTCCATGTGGCACCAAGCTCGATGTGCTGCACAAGACTTCCACGTAACTCAAGAAGTTACGTGTGTTAGGAAATAAGATGTAGCTAAATAGATAATTGAGTAGATTACTTAATGGAGAGAGACAGATTTATATACACGAGATTATAGAGTAGAGAGAGAGAGAGAGAGAGAGAGAGAGAGTACACACGATATACGTGGTTCACCCAATGTGGGCTACGTCCACGGGAAAGCAGCCACTCAATGGCTTTAGTACTTCAAAACAAGAAGTAGTTTACAAAGGGATTATACTCTTAATGGAGCTCCCGCCTTGCTTCACTCTCACCACCTCACACTCACCTTGTTGCATCAACTTCACACTATGAAATGTGTCTAGAAATGGCCTCCTTTTATAGGCCAAAAGGGCTGCCCTCTCTTATGACAGACAGCCATGTGTAGCCGCCCTTGTGTGAATAACTCCAAATCGGACCCTCCAATCCGCCCATGTGTGGCCGCCCTTGAGAAGACAAGTCCGCTTTTGAATTCGGCCACCGGCCATTGACTTCAGACCACCGGCCACCGGCCATTGACTTCTGGCCACCGGCCATCGGCCATTGACTACCGGCCATCGGCCAACCGACCGGTTGTTTTCCGACCACTTTTCGGCCGTCGTCCGGCCATAATATTCTGGTGAAAAAGAATATTCCGGCGAAAAAAAGTCTCGGGGGCCTCCGCCCCCGAGGCCTTTAAAGTTGCCCCTGATTCCTGTCCGTGAAAATTTTGGTTTCCGGTGAGTGATTTTCCTTCACGCACGATGGCTTCTCCTCATAATGGGGACCTTACAAATGTGCACTTTTACCACATAAAATTACAAGGGTAAATCAGGCTCCATACTTAACAACATGGACATATCGTGTGGCACAAGCTCGCTGCCACACGGACAATCCCCCTTGGATTTAGGGTTAGTTGTAGAAGCGTACTCCCTAATCACCAATTGTTAGCACTAGGATATGGAGGGTGAAGCCTTAATTAACCATGGTGTTAAGGTTAGGGTTAGAGATATGGAGATTAGGATTATGCTATGCCAAACACAAGAGAGAGAGAGAGTACAGACACAATGGTAATTCTCAAAGTTTAAAGATTAATTAGAAAATAGCATCTAATATAACCTTGGTAGTTTACATCCATTGGTTAGGGGGTTGCATCCTTTTCCTATTGGACCAAGTCATCATTTCATCCATCCTAGTGGACAAGGAATGTTTCCCATGTGGTGCCACAAGTGTGGGATTACCCTAACAATCACCCCTTTAAGCCAACACTCGGGGAAAAATACAAATGGTTTTGTTTTTGTCGTAAAAGTCTCCTATGTTTATAGGATTTAGCTATCCTAATTTAACATGTTGGTTCTCACTGGATTTAACACTCGTGGTTATCAACTAGATACATCGAGGCGTTCTCAGTGGAGTCAATAACCATGGTTCAATGCCTTATGATACATCATAGCGGTTCTCTACTAGATTCATCACTATGGTTCACAAGTAAGACTTAAGATAGGTTCTCTAATGGCCTAGGGTGATAAAAAAATTTCGTTCATGGGTTTTTAATTTAAAGGGTTGTCAATGTTTCCCCTTTCACCACCTTTGTCTTTATCTTCATATTCATGTTGTGAGCTTTGTCGTGTGTTGACGTTTTCTTCATCATTTTGATGTTGATGTAGATCTTGATCTTCATTGATGTTGTTGGTATGATTTGGAGATGATGCAAAATTCATGGCCAATAATGTAAAGTACACACACATGCCAATTGTGATGCTTGTGTGTGTGCTCATGGAAGGTCTTATCATACACATATTGTGCAAGCACTGTCTAGAACCCTTGTGCCTTGGTGCACTTGTGTTGCATACATAATGTTTATTTTGAGAAAGGGTTTGAAAGGTTTGATACATACAAGTGCTTGGTGTCATACCTATGTGCGCCATGCTAAATGATACATTCATTTCACATGCAAAAGTGATCTTGTTTTGAAGCTCTTGGTGGAGGACGCCTTCATGTAGTGGGAACTCTGGCTATCCAATGTCAAAATCATGGCTCAAAGAGTAAAGGGATAGTAAATGCACGGTGGAAAAGAGCTCTTGCTTGGGCATGTGGGAACAGGACCTTGAAATAAATAAATACAATCAGTAAAATTGGGGCTGAAATAAGCCTGTAAGTTCAATGATAGAGGATTGATGAGCGGAGCAAAGATGCGTACTATATGGCAAAAAGGGATATAGTCCGCAATGCTTCTAAGATGGTGACAAGGCCTGCAAGGTTTTCAAGTTGCAGCGGAGGGAGAGCCTCAATCATTTGGGCCAACAAAAGTGTGATTGATGCCACGTTGAGGCATAGGCAGACATATTCACTAGGGCGATCGGTCAGGGCATCTCTAAAAATACAGATTGGGAAGTAGAGTGAGTTGCGGGCAATCTTGTCAAACTTGGACACAATGGTCATTGAGAGGAGGGATCCAAATAGACTTCACTTATTTTTTTGAGGTCCCTGTTTGAAGTCCGCACCAACAATGTGACTGATCACTTGTTTGAGGTCAATGCTTTTTCCTTGTTGTCTCCTATATTTGGGAGTTTCCCATGTGTAGCAAAGGAAAAATGACCTGCTTTTTGGTGGTTGATCAATAATGCACCCCCCCCCCCCCCCCCCCCCCCCCCCCGCCCAAACACACACACACACACACACATCGATTCTACACACACACACACACACAAATATCTTTGAGTTGCTGCAAGCCTACATAAAAGCAAAATTTCAAAAAGCAAAATCTTGCTCAATGGTCCAAGGTCAAAATATTCCAATGTTGGGCTCGATAGAAAGGTCTTATTGATGGCTTTCCACAAACACAAGTAACACTTCAAGAAAGATCTTACACAAAGAGTAATTGGAGATTTAGAATCATGCAAAAGCTAGGCTAGATGTGAGGGCTAAATGAAATGTTTATTAATCGATTAATTGGGTAAGGAGAGGAATTCCCCAATCAATCTAGCATGGAATATGTTGCCTAGAGTGCGACATTGTTGGGTTAGTTGTGGAAGCGTACTCCCTAATCACCAATGGTTACACTAGGCTATGGAGGGTGAAGCCTTATATTATCCATGGTGTTAGGGTTAGAGATATTGAGATTAGGATTATGCTATGCCAAAAACAAGAGAGAGAGAGTATAGACACAATGATAATGCTCAAAGTGTAAAGATTAACTAGAAAATAGCCTCTAATATAGGCTTGGTAGTTTACATTAATTGGCTAGAGAGGTTGCATCATTTTCCTATTGGAACTAGTCATCATTTCATCCATCCTAGTAGTCATGTGGTTCCATAAGTGCGGGCTTACCCTTAAAATTTCCTCCTTAAGCCAACACTTGGGGAAAAATAAAAATGGTTTTGTGTTTGTCATACAACACTCCTAGGTTTATAGGATTCAACTACCCTAATTCAACATGTTGGTTCTCACTGGATTTAACACTCATGGTTCTTAACTAGATACATCATGGAAATTCTCACTGGAGTCAGTAGCCATGGTTCAATGTCTCATGATACATCATAGCGGTTCTCTACTAGATTCATCGTTATGGCTCACAAGTGAGACTTAAAATAGGTTTTCTAATGATCTAGGGTGATACTTAAATTTCATTCATGGGTCTTAAATTTGAAGGGTTGTCCTTGTTTCCCTTTTCACCATCTTTGTCTTGATCTTTGTCTTTATGCCGTGAGCTTCGTTGTGTGTTGACGTTTTCTTCATAATTTTCATGTTGATGTAGATCTTGATGTTCATTGATGTTGTTGGTCCGGTTTGTAGAGGATGCAAACTTTGTGTTCGATGACATAAAGTAAACCTACATGTCAGATGTGATGCTTGTATGTGTGCTCATGGTGGGTGGTCTTACCATACACGTATTGTGCAGGCAGTGTCTGGAACCCTTGTTCGTAGGTGCACTTGTGTTGCATACATAGTGTTTATTTTGAGAAAGGTTCTAAAAGGTTTGATACATCCAAGTGCTTGGTTTCATGCCTATGTGTGCCATGCTAAATGATACATTCATTTCACATGCAAAAGTGATCTTGTCTTGAAGCTTTTGGTGGCCTTAGCTCTTGGTGGTGGAGGAGACCTTCATGTAGTGGGAACTCTGGCTATGCAATGTCGAAATTAGGGCTCAAAGAGTAAAGGGATAGTAAATGCACAGTGGAAAAGAGCCCTTGCTTGGGGATGTGGGTACAAGGCCTTGAAATAACTGAATACAATCAATGAAATGGGGGTAAATAAGCATGCACGTGCAATGGTAGAGGACCGACAAGCGGAGAAAAGATGCGTATTGTATAGCAAAAAAGGATATAGTCGGCAATGCTCCGAGTAGTGATTTTAAGATGGTGACAAAGCCATCAAGGTTTGCAAGTTACAGTCTCGCTGAGGGAGAGCCTCAATTGTTCAGCCCAACAGAAGTATGGTTGATTGCAGGCACGTTAAGGTGCAGACGAACTAATTCACTAGGGAAATCGGTCAGGGCATCTCTAAAATACAGACTAATAAGTAGAGTGGGCTGCATTTTTTTGAGGCTGTGTTTGAAGTTTGTCCCAGTAGTATGAGCGAGCGCTTGTTTGAGGTCTGTGCTTGCTTGTTCCTTTTTTTCTCCTATATTTTGGAGTTTCCCACGTGTAGCAAGGGCAAAATACCCTACTTTGGTGGTTGAGCGATAATGCTCCCCCCCCCCCCCCCCCCCCCCCCCCCTCCCCCCCTAATTGGGTAAGGAGAGGGATTCCCCAATCAATCTAGTATGGAATATGCTTCCTAGAGTGCTAGATTGTTAAGCCAATGCAAGAAAAACAATGCCAAATACGAGTTCCTCTTCACCTAATCACCAAAGGGTAGTGGAGCCAACTCGTGCCCAACAAGTGATTAGGAATTGGGATTATAATGCAAATAGAGATTAAATGAGCAATGGGCCTAGGTACAAAACCATCGGCTTTGATACCACTTGTAGGGTTAGTTGTGAAAGTGTACTCCCTAATCACCAATGGTTAGCACTAGGCTATGGAGGTGAAGCCTTAGCTTAGCCATGGTGTTAGGGTTAGGGTTAGAGGTATGAAGATAAGGATTATCCTATGCCAAAAATAAGAGAGAGAGTATAGACACATAGATAAAACTCAAGGTATAAAGATTAATTAGGAAATAGCCTTTAATATAGTCTTGGTAGTTTACATCCATTGGATAGAGAGGTTGAGTCATTTCCCTATTGGACCAAGTCATCATTTCATCCATCCTAGTAGACAAAGGGTGTTTCCCATGTGGTGCCACAATTGTGGGCTTACCCTAACAATGGATCCCCCTGGAGACAAAAATAGAGAGAGAGAGAGAGAGAGAGAGAAGGAGAGATAAATAAAGAGTTTTCTTTTTAAAATTTAAGATGCCACCCCTCCTTCGCTCCCCCTGGCAACACACACACACACACACACACACACACACAGAGGAAGAAGAAGAAGAGATATAGAAAGAGTTTTCTTTTTAAATTTTACTTGTTGATGAAAATCTATTTGTCCATATATATGATGAGCTAGTGGTCCAAGTAGACACCAATCTAGTTGACCATATATGCGACAATAAAGATGATGATATAGAAAATAATCTAAAAGACCTTATTGATAGAAATCTAGTTAACCAAAGGGCTTGGATAAATCATATAAGCAACCATATAGATGACCATATTGAGGATCTTACCATCAACCACATTGATGATCATATAGATGAACATATGTATGTCTACATAGAAGATTGTTGAACTAACCATATAGACTAGCATAGAACTAACCATATAGTCTACCATATGGACTAGCATAGACATGTTGTCCATGACAAAAGGATAGCACTATATTGAGATGACCATATGGAGGCCAATGTAGAGGACTATATAAATGTCCATGTAGATAGTCATAGAGAGAACCATATTATAGACAATCATATGCTAATCCATATGGATGACAATGTATACAACCATATAGAGGACAATATAGATTTCCATAGAGCCCAATATAAAGACGTTCATATCCTACTTCATCATAGAAAGATAGCAATGAAGATGACCCTATTGATGGCATTAGCCAATCATATTGATGATCCATGTAGACAACCAATCTTTGCAAAATTAACCATGTATATGCCCATGCAAGAAATTGTATAGATGACCATCGAGACAAAATTGTAGATGCACTTGTAGAGGACCATATAAACACCCATATAGAAACTATATAGGCAATCATGTCGTACTCCATTATAAAAGGATACCAATATAGATAACCATATATTCTACATATATGGACATAAAGCTACAGGTCCACATATATAAATGATACTAATGTAGATGACCATATAAAGGTTCACATATAGCCATAAAGCTAATCATATAGATGAAAATATAGAAAACCATATAAGGACCCATGTACATGGCCAAAGATCCAACCATACCAAATGATTATATCTTAATCCATGATAGAAGAGCTAAATGGGTTGTATGAGCCATACGTCCCATTTTAGCACATAGTATGGCCCTTGACCGCCCAAACCATATTGGATGGATGTGTGACTTTGTAGGACTAGGTGAATGTTGCTCATCCCCACTCCTACAAAGTCTCACGGCCATTCAATATGGTTCGGGTGGTCTCGACCCATACTATGTGCTAAAATGGGTTGTATGAGCCATATGTCTCATTTTAGCACATAGTATTGACCCTTCAGTGCAGGGATGGTTGTGCAAAATTTTAAGGGTGTGGAAATGGTGCTCACATGGGCCGTATGGCTCATACGATCCATTTTAGCACATATTATGAGCCTTGACCACACATATCATATTGGATGGTTGTGCAAAGTTATAGAGGTGGAAAAATGCTTCTCATTGCATCTTGTTAAAAGCTTTATGGCCAGCCAATATGGTTTGAGCAGTCTCGAACCATACTATGCGCTCAAATGGGCTGTATGGCTCATATGACCCATTTTAGTACATAGTATTGGCCTTGACCACCCATACCAATTTGGATAACTCTGCAACTTGGGGGTGAACACCATTTTCCCACCCGTGAAAATTTTCACAGCCATCCAATATGTATGGGCGGTCAAGGTCCATACTATGCGCTAAGATGGGCCGTATGAGTCATATGGCCCATTTGAGCGCATACTATGGTTTGAAACCACCCAAACCATATTGGATGGCCATAAGACTTTGCATGAGTGGGTATGAGAACCATTTTACAACCCTTAAAAATTTTCACAGCCATCCAATATGGTATCGGTGATCAAGGCCCATAATATGTGCTAAAATGGATCGTATGAGCCATATGGTCCATTTTAGCGTATAGTATGATTTGGGATAGCCAAAACCATATTGGATGGTTGTGAAACTTTGCATGGATGGGGATGAACACCATTTATCTACTTATGCAAATTTTCACAACCATCCGATATGGTATGGGCGGTCAACGCCCATACTATGCGCTAAAATGGAACGTATGAGACATATGGCCCATTTTAGCGCATAGTATCAATCGAGACTGTCCAAACCATATCATATGGCTGTAAACATTTTGATGGGTGGGGTTGAGCACCAATACCCCACCCATGTAAATTTTGACAAAACCATCCAATATGGTATGGGCAGTCAAGGCCCATACTATGCGCTAAAATGGGCCATATGGCTCATACAATCCATTTTAGCGCATAGTATGGGTTGGGACTGCCCAAACCATATTGGATGGCTATGAAACTTTGGATGGGTGTAGGTGAGTATCATCAACTCAGCTATACAAAGTTTCCTAGCTATCCAAAGTGGTATGGACAGTCAAGGTCCATGTTATGCGCTAAAATGGGTCGTATGAGCCATATGGTCCATTTTAGCGTATAGTATGAGTCAAGACCCATATAGTATGAGTCAAAACCGCCCAAACCATATGGATGACCAAAAGACTTTGCATGGGTGGAGGTGATCACAAATCCCCCTCCCTTTAAAAGTTTCACAACCATCCTAAGTGGTATGGGAGGGCGGTCAATGCCCATACTATGCACTAAAATGGGCTGTATGATCCATACAACCCATCTGAGCACATAGTATGAGTTGGGACCACCCAAGAAATATTGGATGACCATGAGACTTTATAGGGTAGAGGTGAGTACTATTCCCCCACTCGTGCGACATTGTAGAGCCATCCAAATTGGTATGGTGTCAAGGCCCATACTATACACTAAAATGGGTTGTATGGCTCAGATGAACCATTTTAGTGCATAGTATGGGCCTTGACCACCCATACCAATTTGGATGGTTATGAAACTATGTATGAGTGGATTAATCATACTCATCCCCACCCGTGAAAAGTTTCATGACCATCTGATATGGTTTGTGTGATCTCAACCCATATTGTGCTCTAAAATGAGATGTTTGGCTCATAAGGCCTATTAGAGGGCCCATTTTAGCGCATAGTATGGTCCTTGACTACTCAAACCATATTTGATGGCTATTCAGCTTTACAAGAGTAAGTGAATGTTTCTCCCCAACACTCATGAACAATCTCATAGCCATACGATATGGTTTGGGCGGTCTAGACCCATATTATGCGCTAAAATGGGTTGTATGAGCCATATGTTCCATTTTAGCACTTAAAATGGGCCTTGACTGCCGATACCATATCAGATGTCTATGAAAAATTATAGGGGTAAATTAATGGTGCTCACCTCCACCCGTACAAAGTCTTGTGGCCATCCGCCGATATGGTTTGGGCGACCATGAACCATACTATGTGCTAAAATGGATTGTATGGCTCATACGGCCCATTTTAGCACATATTATGGGCCTTGATGGCCATACCATATTGGATGGCTATGAAAATTTTCAAGGGTATGGAAATGGATCTCACCCCCCCTCTTGAAAATTCTTGTGGCTATCCAATATGGTTTATATAGTTTCAAACCATACTATGCGCTAAAATGGGTCATACAGCTCATACAATCCATTTTAGCATATAATATGGGCCTTGACCACAGAATCTAGAAGGGACCATACTACCTTTTTGCTAACTTAGCATAGTACTTTTGGTGTCCCGTAGGATTCTTGCCCGTTGTGTGCCTTAATCAAGCCTTGGAAAATTTAAGTTAGACCCAATCATTTTCTTTAAAGGCTTGGTCTCTTATGTGCTTATCAGCAGCAACCTTTTGCCTTTGTTGTGAGATAGAGCTAGCATCCTTAATCTTTTGGAAAGATTCTTGTAGGTCTTGGCTATGCTCATCTGCGGCGAAGATCTTCCCGTGTACCTTAAGTAGTAGGGGTCTTTTTTATCTTCCCTCAATTATCTCGAAAGGTGCTTTTCCCGTGGAAGTATGTACAGTGTTATTGTAGGCATAGTCCACTAAGGGTAAGTACTTCTCCCATTGGGACCTTTGATCTACTTTCATTACATAGGCTTTTAGTAGATAAAAAATTGTTAGGTAAGCATTTCACTTTGGCCATCCGTTTGTGGGTGATAGGCTGAAGAGAAGTTTAGCCTTGTCCCTTAATTCTCAAAGAGACCCTTCCAAAAATTACTGGTCATTCTAGGATCTCTATCCGACACTATGGACATTGGCAAGCCATGGTACTTGAAGATTTGTGAAATGAAGAGGGTTGCCATTTGATGGGCTTTGATAGTCTTTTTAACAGGTATAAAATGAGCTTGTTTGCTGAACCTGTCTACTATCGTCCATATTCCCGTATCCCCATGGATAGACTTTGGCAATCCAAAGATAAGATCCATGGATATGCTCTCCCATGGTGAATTAGGGATTGGCAAGGGTTGAAGAAATCTAGGTTGCTTCCCTCTATCAAACTTTTTCATTTGGCATACCCCACATTTAGAAACATACTCTTGTATATTTGCTTTCATGGTAGGCCAATACAAATATGTTTCAATCCCTTTTAGGGTAGACTGAATCCCTCTATGTCCCGCATAAGGAGGAGCATGAGATTCATACATTACTTTCTCATGTGATGAGTTAGTAACACATAGTCTATTGCCATAGAGAAGATAATCATCTTGTAAAGTAAATAGTTCCTCTTTCTTCCCTAGTGCAAGGACTGAAATCACATCTCTAAAATTGGGATCAATAGCATACTCATCTATCATAGAAGATAGATCATCGTGATTTTCTATGGAAACCGCATTCACTCTAGATCGTCTTGAGAGTGCATCGGCTATCGATTATGCTTGCCAGCAACGTGAGCAATATGAAAATGAAATTGCGAAAGGAAATTTGCCCACCTCATTTGTTTGTCGGGGAGAGCTTGGTCTACGTTATGAAGTACTTAAGACTTTGGTGATCCGTCCGTAGAATGAAAGGAGTCCCCAATAAATAGTTCCATGAGTCTAAGGCAGGTAGAACTACGAGGATTTCCTTTTCATATATGCATAGAGCTTGCTCAACAGGGTCGAGCCTTCGACTTTCATAGGCTATGGCGTGCCCTTCTTGGAGTAAAACAGCTCAAAGGAAATCACCACAAGTGTCACATTGGACCTCAAATGGCTTTGAGAGATCCGGCAGTGTAAGCACATGTTGAGAGATAAGCTTTTCTTCAAGCTTTTCAAAAGCATTGCTCTCCTTGGCAGACCATGTATACCTAATGTTTTTATTTGTTAGGTCATGTAATGGTCCTGCTATTAGTGAGAACTTTTCTATGAAGCGTCTATAGTATGCACAAATACCTATAATGCTTCTTAGTTCATGAAGATTCCTTGGTTTAGGCCATCCTTTTATTACCTCTAATTTTGATGGATCCATTTGGATGCCATCTTGAGAGATAATGTGACCTAAATACTAAATCTCTTGTAAGAAAAACTCACTTTTCTTTCGATTAACATAAAGTTTATTCTCTCTTAAGACTTGAAATATTACCTGGAGGTGTTGCTTGTGTTCATGTAGTGAATTAGAGTAGATGATAATATCATCAAAGAACACTCCAATAAAGGTTTGGTGAGGCCTGAATAGCTTCTCCATCCAACGGTTGAATGTGGCTGGTGCATTGGTCAAGCCAAAAGGCATGACAATGTATTTGTAAAGACCAAACGTAGTGTGAAATGTGGTATTTACAATATCTTGATCAACTATCCTTATTTGATGGTAGCCACTTTTTAGGTCAATCCTAGTGAAGTAGGTGGACCCTTGTACCTTATCAATAGGTCTTCTACCCGTGGAACGGGAAACCTATTCTTGATAGTGATCCTAATTAGTTCTCTATAGTCGACACATATACAATATGTGTCTTCTTTCTTTTGCACTAGTAACACGGGTGAGCAAAATGGAGATGAGCTAGGCCGAACCATGCCCTTCTCAACTAACTCATGCACTTGCCGCATAATCTCCTCTTGTTGAGCTTGAGAAGCTCTATAAGGAGGTTTATTAGGTGGTGAACTTCCTAGAAGCAGTTCAATTGCATGGTCATCATTGCCTCGTTTAGGAGGTAGTTCACAGGGGATGTCGTCATCAATAAAGACATCTTGAAACCCCTTGAGAAAATTGGATAACTCTAATTCTTTGTAGTTGTTTATATTTTCTTTTGCTAAATCATTAGGTTCATTTTGAGAATCTTTAACAAAAATCATGTACACATAAATAGAGCTCTTTATTGACTTATTGAAAGCTTGCGTATGTACAATGGGTATGGTGTTATCCATCTCTGTGGCATCTATGTACATATCTTTTTTCCTGTACTTAAATTAGATTTTCCTTTCAGGGAATTTAACATTGGCAGCCATGCAATCAAACCATGGTGTCCCTAGGATTACATCCTTGTGCTTGAGAGGAGAGATAAAGAAGACCTCTTTGTCCACATAGCTTTGGACATGGAGCCTCAATTTCCCAATTAAGGGAGTGACTCAAGCTTCTTGCCCCTTGAAAGCGTCATCTATGGGTAGGACATCTCCCATCTCATAGGCTTGGATGCCTAGCTTGGTGGCCAACTCTGTGGATATAAAATTGTGAGTAGAACCAGGGTCAAAGAGAATAAAAGCATCATGTTCTCTTACCTTTGCCAAGCATGGCATAGAGGAGATCCTTTGTGGTGAGATTCCTCTTCTTGGATTTTGACCAAGGTAGCTCTAGGAGGCTCATGGCGGGTGTTCTTCTGGAAACAAGCACGGTACGCATGCCCTTGCTCGCTGCACTTGAAACAACGGTTATCCTTGCAATAACACTCAAGCTCTTCAAGAGAAAGTAAACTCCCTTCTCCTTAGCTTTGTTGTTATTGGAATTTCCCTTAGGAGACTTTTGGACATTTTCCTTCCTCTTAGGCTCATTGGGACCCTTGTTTTCCGTGGGCTTAAGATTTCTCTTAGGCTCTATTTGGAAATTGATTTGAGAAGCCACCATAGTATGGTGTATAACCGCGGATATGGTGTGTGGCCTTTGGGAGTTGACATACTCCACCATTTCTTCAGTTAAGCCCGCACAAAATTGTTGCTTTTGCTCTCCAAAATCCATCTTTTTGAGCACAGTGCCTTTGAGATTTGAGATGTAAATCCCAAAACTTGTCTACATATTTGTGAATGGATTTGTAGGGAGAGAGCTTCAAGCTTCACCATTTGGTGAGTACGTTGTCTTTGGCATCGATGAACAAAAACTGCTTCATAATGTAAGCTCTTAAAGATTTCCATGTTCGTGGAGCTTCACCATTTGCTCGTAGGCTAGACCACCATTGCCTGGCGGACTTTTGAAAATGCATGGGTACATGATGTAGCTTAGAGGACTCCATGAAGCCCTCATCTCCAAACGCCGCATCAAATTGTTGGATAAAGACCAAGACTTTGTCCTTATCACCAAAGGTGCCATCGTAGGTAAGAAAAGAGATGCTCTTTCCTCTCTCTTTGAAGTTCTTAAGTTTGGACAACCTCTTCCATGCGGCATAGGATTTCCTATGGCCTCTTCTTTTTTATGGTTTGCACCATCACTTTCATTATTTAGAAGATGAATAATTTGAGGAAGATGGAGAAGAGGGTGACCTCTTTCTCACCTTTTTCTTGCCTTGGTCCTCCTTGTCTGCACCATCACTTTCATAAGATGAATAAGATGAAAAAGATGGAGAAGAGGGTGACCTATTTCTTGCATTTTTCTTCTCTTGTTTTCTATCATCCTTCTTTGAATTCTGGTGTGGACAAGTGTGCAATGGTCTTCTCCGTTTAGGGGGTGATGGAGAGCGTTTTGCCTGCCGTCTTCGTGGAGCCATCTCCGTCGAGGTGGCAGGAGACTCGCTTCTTTCTCGTTCCTTTGGTGGGGGACTCTTAAGTTCTCCTTTCGCAAGGAGATGCGTTACCAAGAAGAAAATTTTTGGCCCCTTCGTATGGATCCTCTTCTTCTTCCCGAATCGGAGAGAGGCCTCTTTTGGGAGTCTCGCAAGGAGGTTTTCTAGGTACTCTCTTGTCATGTTGGGGAGTTTGAAGAATCCCATGAGCACGAAGATGCCGTTGCACTTCACTTTGGAGGGATGGATTGCCCTTGGCTTGTTGAAGCCTAGAAACAAGGTAGTTAACAAGCATAGGGGCATCATTAGTAGCCTTCTCTCATTAGCAAAATCAAAGCTATCAACATTAATTTCACTCTCTTTATTATTGTCAGCCATTCTAACAACTATTAGGTGTAAACCTTTTTAGGTGTACTTTGGCACTTCAAGCCCTAGCATTAGGAAATTTTGGAGGTCATCTGAAGGGCCTTCTAAGAAAAAAATAATTTTGCATTTCTCTCTCTAGAAAATAGGTGTGGTAAAAGAAACTGTAAACTTGGAATAACCATTCAAAAAGTGCACTTACAAGTAGATTCTTGCCACAGTGTCATAACGGCCGTGATGATTGAAGAATTAATCATTTTCAATTGCATTTAATGAACGTCCTAGAATTGGAGGGAGTTTCCTGTACATGGAATGTATGACTAAAGGAAATAGGACGTATCCTTCCAAACCTGCTCTCTCCTTACTCTCTCACTGTTTGTGCGCTGACCTTAAAGAAATCCTCCCTTTCTTGCCATGTTGCATACATGGCTTCTTCTTCCACCCCCACAAATTTCCTCCTTAAAAGACCCTTGTATCATCTACACATTGACCTGGATCCCCAATATGCACCACTATGTAAGTGAGGAAAAACTAACATCAAAGTGACACCGATCATGACAGAGAGACTCAGAGCAAAGGGAGCAAAACACTTAGATATTTGGACAAAAGGCTCACTCTATCCATTGAATCCCATGACCAATGCTTTCCATGCATTTTCAAATCCCACTAACTTATTGACCTTTGTAGGTAATGGAGAGAAGGGATTGCTTGGCTACTGTAAAGCTCTAAACAACAAATCAGAAATTTATAAAGACATGCAAAGCACCAAGAAATGAAATTCAGAGACTTTCAAACTTGCATTATGAGGACCAAAAGACTGTAATGCAGCGCACACAAGAATCACAGTTCTTGCCGAACAAAGGTATGGTCATTACAAAACAAAGAGACAATGTTAGGCACTCGTGTGCGAAAGAAGAAACTACGGAATCTTGAAACGTTGAAGGTAGGCTCTGGCGGCCTTAAGAAAAGAATCCAAGCATTGAAGTGAGCATTGTAAATTAATTTAAACTAATCTAAGTTTTTGTTTATGTTAGTTATGCTTTCTTTGTAGAGATTCCATCTATCCAGACAAAAAAAACATAGACCCAAAGGCCAATGTAGGAAAGCAGTTAAAGCCATTGGTAACTAGTGGTCTTGCAAAAGATATAATGCATGACAAAAAGTTTAAGGTTTTGCAATGGGATGTCGTTGACAGATTCATTTCAAAGAATGAACTGCCTGCCAAGCATATACAGGGTACATTGGACTCCCTTGGAGTTAGTAAAAGAGGTTACTCAACTATTCAACAGTCTATCTCTTCCATGTTTGTGTCAAGAAGAGAATAAAGTCTAAGCTTTTACCAACAGCCTGCAAGTGTTTGGAAGAAAAGACTACAGCTCAATAATGAATAGACAGACTTCATTCGATATCCATTTCATATTCAAGATATTTATAGCTCACAGGGAACTACTGTCACTTATGATGAGTACAACAATATCTTCATGGACCTCACTTTGTTGCAAATTATGGTAGAGTTCTACAATATCACATTTGAAGAGACAGGTGGCGTTCTACATTTTGTTTTGAAGCTAGATGAGTGTGAGATTCTTAAAGAGAAGAAGCTAGAGTGAGTTACAATCACATCAATGAATAGGGCTCTTTCCAAATGTCCCACTGATGACCCTTCATACTTCAGTGTTCAGTCAAAAACAAACATATGGTGGCTTGGTGCATTTCAGATAATCCAATTATCTCCAATTTTGCAGCTCTAGCAAGCCCTCTATTGTACCTAAATTTTAGATTTATTTTTCATATCTCATAAGGATTAATCTTGCAGGTAAAGAAAGAAGACCATGACATTTTATTTTGGGTGTGCCATCAAACCCCTATTCTAGATATCATTGATAGGCAAATGAATCGAGGACAGGTATTGGCTGTAGATGGGAGAGGAGATTTTCACGTTCAATGGAATCTTGCAGGTGACCTCAAAACACTGAAGTGTATGTATAATTGTGGAATGGGTGCCATGGCAAGTCTCCATGCTTGTATTGCATGGAGCCTGCAAAAGTGATGGACCCAAAATGGTGGCGAAAGGCTCCTACTCGTCACAATCAAGACTCTAATTTCCGACCAGTTCTGGATATACCACTTGTTAATGTCCATATTTGTACAATGCATGGTCTTTGCCAAATTGTAGAGAAGTTGGTATATCTGTACATTGGGTTTTCTTGGAAAATCAAAAAGTTATCTGAACGACAAGTCGCTCAAGAGGCTTTGGAACTAGTTTTGTCAGATATTGGTCTACATGGGGGCAATGTGAAAATACAGCGAGACGAAAAAAGATCAATGAATGAGAAAGATGTACCCTGCAAACCATCCATAGGTGGGGTCAAGGCACGCCGCTTTCTATCTAAACGTCAAGGTATGAAAGATGTGAAGCTAACAAAGCGAGGGAGAGTATATCACTCTACCTACATTAGCAAAGTTGAGTATATGCACTGGAAAAAACTTCATTTAGCAGTGAAAGACCAAGAGCTGACAACTCGCAATGCAAAGGGTGATGTGTGGCATTCCATTTACACCTTATTTCAAATGTATGATTGGTCGCAGGATAATCTCAGCAAGTTTAAACAGAACCTTCACCTACTGAAAAAATCCTTCAAGACAGCATGGACTGACACTCAAATCACTCATTACATGGTAAATTCAAATCACATCAGATAGTCTTATTACTAAGTTTGTGTTTAAATTTCTAAATAAATTTCTTGTTTTGCAACACATTATTTTTAATGAGTTTCCATACTTCATCCAAAGGTATGGGAATCCAGGTATATGGAACACCCAGGGCCTGGAGAAGTCTCATTACATGGCTAGAAATGCCTACTTCAAACACACATAGCATGGAGGATTTCAAAATAAGGCAAACAGTCTGAAGGAGTTATTTCAATGGTTTTATCACAGAATCATTTACTGCATGCAACAAAATCAGGTATTGGCCTCTTTAGAAACCGTACATGCAATTAGACATTTGCAACTTTAGAAAAGAAAGCGAGTAGACGCATTCAGCAACTCAAGTGCTCTTGAAAGTCAAATCAGGTGGAGGGAGACAATGCAATATGCCAATCATCGGTGGAACAAGAGAGTTAGAGTTTAAATGATCGGATGTACCACAAATGCCTGTAGAATTAAATTCAATATGTACCACAACTATTTCAACCTTTTGATGATTTGCAAATATCATTTGGAACCTTGCCCTTATATCCGATCATTAAATGTTTGCCATACTCTAAGAGTTTAGTAGAGTTTTCTTCCCTAAAGATAATGTGTAACATTTAATGGCCTAGTAACTTGTGTGTAGTGGAAAATAGCCTGAACATAGTGAGCATTTCATAGAATAGATTCCTAATGAGATTAACAAGAGTGCTTGGGTGGAGAGAGCAACAAAACACATAACACCTAGTTAGAGAGCATGAACAATACTTCAAAAGAGAGAGAAATGAAGCAATTGACAACAGTTGAGGACCGGATTTGCATGGAGCCGGTCCCCCCTCCAAAAGGCTTTGTATTATGATTTCTCCCATCAAGAGAGACATTTTACAATACAATTTCTTGTGTTCCTTCAATACTAGATAGTGCAATGAAGATGGAAACTTCATGCACTACGCAAAACACTTATCGAACACAACATCAATTCCCTCACGGTCTCATACCCAAGACCTCACACACCTTCGAAGATGGTGAGAGCTAGCGGGGTATGAGAGTAGATTGAGAGGAAGAAGGAGTATTCTTACGAGAAATATGTACATATCCTCACATAATCACTCGTATTAGCATAGCTTAGCTTAGTAATTTAGCATGGTAGATGAGATGAGCATCCATTGAAGCTTAGCTCTTGGTTGGATTTGCATTACAAAGCCAAGAGTTGTTGGTGTAGGCCTCCCTTCTCACAAGCTTGGAGTAGGTGATAAGCTTTCCATTAAAGCTTGAGAAGGAGAGAGAGTCTTCTTTTGTTCACACATGAGCTAGTGTGAGTGTGTAGGTGATAATGCCTTTGAAAAATCATCCCCCTCTCTCTCTTGGTCGACCCCTCTTGCTATTTTCTCTTGCTAGCATCCTATTGGACCTCGCCAGGCTTAGCCAATGGTAATTAAGCAGCATAAGTGATAGCCTTCTAACATGTGTCCCCCTTATTCCTTTTGTGAGAGCTTTAGGTAATTATTTAATTCAACTAAACTCTCATTGGACCCCTTTGCCTCCTGGCCAATAGGAATCAGACAAGACATTGGGCTGTTGAATGCTCATTGGTCCCCTTGGGAGACTGTCCAATAGTCTTCTAGAGAGCTTAATTCTTATTGGTTCTTTTATTAAGTGTTTTTAAATTAATTAAACTAGATTTACTCTAGCCTAATTCTCATTGGTCCACCTCCAAGGCCATCCAATAGGAATTGGGTACACCTTGTGGGCATCTAGGCTAGAGAGCTGACATGTGTCCCTCATTCCCTCTGTGTAAAGGGAGCTTGTGTGTGTGTGTGTGTGTGTGTGTGTGTGTGTGTGTGTGTGAGTTTATCTCTCATCCCCTACTTGCAAGGCTTGCCCCCTCCTATGTAGGGATTGCCAAAGACTTTTGGGACACACACAAAGCGTCCAATTCCCCCAATGTTTGACCTTTGGACACAACCTTTGAATTTTGGAACCTTAGCATTTTGGAAGTCTTAATGGGCTGAACCTTAGGGTCTTTTAAGCCCATTGTTTCACATGGCTCTTTTACAGATGGCCGCCCCTTTGGATCCCTATTTTCCCTCCTTTGGATCCCTAATGTGGCCGATCTGCTAGCTTAACCAATATTCTAGCTTTTTTTCCACTGGCACTTCCCCTTGTTGAATGATCAGTTTAACATGAGAAAATCATTTAGGAGAATTAGATATTGATTATTATGACATTACCTCTCTCTCTTGAAATCATAGTGCTCCTCGACTATGGGGTAGAGAAGATAAAGCATATTCATTAGTCCTTTTCTTAGCGGGTAGAGGATCCCTATGTTACCCTACGACAGCACTCCACAATGGATGACTAGTCCATTTGGCGCTTGAGAGCCTGAGGCTGCCGCAAGCATGTCTGCACATAAGTCCTATCATCTTCCATAGTAGAGTGACAAGCTCTACTTGGTGTTTGGGAGACGTCGTCTCCGCAAACTTGATCTAAGCATGCATAATACTTCATTTTTGTGCACAATAAAGAAAAAGAGAGTCTTATAAGACAAAAAATTTGTTCATTTTTAACATTTGTACATTTGCTTACTCTTGGGAAGCATTGTAAGCATTGATAAGGTTTAGGTTATCCTTTAATTTTATGGCTTGCATCCATCTAGCATCTTCAAAAGGATAATTCTTAAACTTAATAAGATATCGTCGGATAGTCTTACCGCCTCTTAGTACCTTGTCTTCATGTCGGAGAATGGACTCGGGCTGCAATACCTCTTCTTGGTCCTCGATCTTCGGTGGGTCTTCAAGAGTTGGTTCTTGAGGTGGATCTCCTTTGTAAGGCTTTAGTAGGCTCACATGGAAAGCATTGTGTATGAGTCAATGGTTGGGCAACTTGAGTTGACAGGCCATCTCATTGATTGGCCTAAGAATCTGGAAGGGAACAGAGTACATTTTTGCTAACTTAGCATAGTACTTTTGGAGTCCCGTAGGATTCTTTCCCGTCGTGTGCCTTAATCAAGCCTTGGGAAATCTTAATAAGACCCAATAATTTTCTTTAAAGGCTTGGGCTCTTCTATGCTTGTCAGTAGCAGCCTTTTGCCTTTGCTGTGAGATAGAGATAGCATCCTTGATCTTTTGGACAGATTCTTGTAGGTCTGGGCTATACTCATCTGCAACGAAGATCTTCCCGTGTACCTTAAGTAGCAAGGGAATTTTTTATCTTCCCTCAATTACCTCAAAAGGTGCTTTTCCCATGGAAGTATGTATAGTGTTATTGTAGGCATACTCCACTAAGGGTAAGTACTTCTCCCATTGGGATCTTTGATCTACTTCCGTTACATAGGCTTTTAGTAGATCGAGAATTGTTAGGTTACCTATTTCATTTTGGCCATCCGTTTGTGTGTGATAGGCCGAAGAGAAGTTTAGCCTTGTTCCTAAATTCTCAAAGAGACCCTTCCAAAAATTACTCGTCATTCTAGGATCTCTATCCTACACTATGGACATTGGCAAGCCATGGTACTTGAAGATTTGTGAAATGAAGAGGGTTGCCATTTGATGGGCTTTGATATTCTTTTTGATAGGTATAAAATGAGCTTGTTTACTAAACTTGTCTAATATCGTCCATATTCCTGTATTCCCATGGATAGACTTAGGCAATCCAAAGATAAAATCCATGGATATGCTCTCCCATGGTGAATTAGGGATTGGCAAAGGTTGAAGCAATCCAAGTTGCTTCCCTCTATTAAACTTCGTCTTTTGGCATACCACACATTTAGAAACATACTCTTGTATGTTTGCTTTCATGGTAGGCCAATACAAATATGTTTCAATCCCCTTTAGGGTAGACTAAATCCCTCTATGCCCTGCATAAGGAGGAGCATGAGATTCATACATTATTTTCTCACATAGTGAGCTAGTAACGCATAATCTATTGCCATAGAGAATACAACCATCTTGTAAAGTAAATGGATCCTCTTTCTTCCCTAGTGGAAGGGATGAAATCACATCTCTAAAATCGGGATCAATAGCATACTCATCTATCATAGAAGATAGATCATTGTGAGTTGCTATGGAAACCGCATTCACTCTCAGCCATCTTGAGAGTGCATCGGCTACTTGATTATGCTTGCCAGCAATGTGAGCAATATGAAAAGGAAATTGTGAAAGAAAATTTGCCCACCTCATTTGTTTGTCAGAGAGCTTGGTCTGCGTCATGAAGTTCTTAAGACTTTGGTGGTTGTTGGCGCGGATACGCCGCGACGGACGTCAGCATAGCAAGAACTCACCTAACATATAATGTTGAGGACGAAGCTCGATCCGCAGGCGCATGGAATCAAGCAAAGGGTGTCAACCTCTACTCGACCGACTAATGACTACTTCCTACAAAGATATCAAATCTACATGCCATTGGTTCTGTGAATGTGAGAGTCTCCTATGATGCTACCGCAAGCCAAAAGCCCATCAAATGATCTCAAAACTTCACAAAACTCAAGGAAAGTCCTACACACACTGGAAGGCCACTATCCTTAAGGTCTCTGACCACAAATCCTAACCCAATACCCTCCGTGCAGAAAACGTGGAGGATGTCTGGTCGGATTTTATAGGTCACTGTTTCTAAAATCTAACATGCCTAATGTGTAGCTCTACTCGCTCTGATCGCGTGGATATGCTGAAATGAAAAAACGGACAACGTTTACTCACCGAAACTCCAAAAGTAGCTCACGGGTGAATCTGCCAAAACACAGACGAACGTGCGTTATGTAAGCATCAACGCGTAGCTCTCCTCGTGGGCAACACGTTGTTGCTCTCCGTTTCGATTCCGACCATCTTAGCTCTTGTAGCACACACACTCTCTCACTCTCTCGCAGTCTCCCAGTCGACATAGAAGATAAGATTATTAGAAAATCCCTTACAAAGCTTTAGGTTTTGGTTTATATACTAAACCTTAGAAAACCTAATGTCCGGCCAAAATGACCTGATTTGTCCCTAAGCTTCTATAGAGCTTAATTACAACACCGTGAGCTGGCTTTGCTCATGGCTTTGCTCATCCAACAAGCATCTGCGGCCAAAATACAATTGCCGACTTAAAATATGAAGTTCCTGTAAACATTACAAAAGTGGCCGTAATGGCTCAAAATGATAATAACGGGATATTTAATGATGTCCATGAGCTTGTATCTTCACATTACAGCATCCATCTTCATCTTCATCAATTCATCAGCATATTCATATGGAATATTTAGAGAATCTTTGAGAAATGTAATGGGAATGGCCTATGAACTTAGAGAATAGCGGAATTTAGAGTGAGCAATTTTGAGAGCATAGAGGGTGAACTTAATGGGTAGTAGCAACTCTATCATAACACTTAATTAACTAGGCATGAACAATACTTTTACAAGAGAGAGAGTGTAGAGAATATGACAACAGTTGAGGACCGGATTTATGTGGAGCCGATCCCCCCTCCAAAAGGCATTTGTATTATAGATTCTCTCATTAAGAGAGACTTGGTACAATACAATCTTTGTGTTCCTTGAGACCTCCTTGGCAATATGGAGATGAAAGGTTCACACACCAAGCTTTTGCATAATTTCAACAATCAATCTTAGCTTGAAAACAATCAAGAACTTGTGAACATCATTAATCTTTGTGTTCCCTAAATCATTTGAGTGCATGAAGATGTATACTTTTATGCATCAACTTGTGCTTAAAGCAATAATTAATCTACCTTGCAATACAATTAATCTACTTGCATTAAGTAATTAATCTACTTGCAATAAACCATTAGCCTTCTTGCAATAAGCATAACATGCACTTGTAGAAAGCATTAAATATCCCAAGCCTCAATCCCAAGACCTCAAACACCTTCGAAGGTGGGGAGAGCTAGCAGGGAATGAGGATAGGGAAGAGGAAGAAGAAACATTTCATAGGAGAAAGAATTAGTTCCTCACTTATCATACTCTTGTTGCTAGCATACATAATAGCATAGTAATGGAGAAGAAGAATATGGCAAGCTTAAGCATTGAAGCATAGCTCTTGGTTGGATTTGCATTCCATAGCCAAGAGAGTTGGTGTAGGCTCTCTACTTCTCAAGGAGCTTCGAGAAGGAGATGGAGCTCTTGCACTTTGCATAGCACCCCATGAGAGTGTTTGTGAGTGTGTGTGGGTGAGTATACCCCCTAAGCAACCCCCTAGCTTGCTTGGGTTGACCCCCCCTTGTAGCTCATGCTTGAAGCTCATTGGACCCCTCCAGGCCTAGCCAATCACAAGCAGGAGCCATTACAAGCAACAGGGGTAGCCTTGGGACAAGTGTCCCCCTTTCCCCTTTGAGAGAGAGGACTTGATAAATGCAAAATCAATTAATTAAATATCCCAAATTATCATTGGACCCCTTGGGTGGCCAACCAATAGGCTTCAGGCACACCATGAGGGCAACATGAGGAGGAACTTGACAAGTGTCCTTGCTGCCTCTTCAAGCTGGGGTTTCCCTTGTGTGTGTGTGTGTGTGTGTGTGTGTGTGTGTGTGTGTGTGTGTGTGTGTGTGTGTGTGTGTGTGTGTGTGTGTGTGTGTGTGTGTGTTCTCTCTCATCCCCCCCCCCTTGTAGGATCGCCCCCCTCCTTGTAGGGATCTTTTTGACTTTGGATGAGCAAGCCCCTTAGTCATCAAGCATGACAAATCACTTGAACTAGGGGGTGTTCCCACAAGCATCTCAGGCAATCATCGCAAGGCACCTCAAGCACCTTAATCATGTAGCAAGTGAAGCACCTCAAGCATGGAGCCAGTCAAGCACCTCTAGCATGTCAAGCACCTCGAGCTTGGGCCGGGCTCCCACCTCAAGCTCAGCCCTAGCTTACCTAAGGTCAAAGGACTTTTACACACATTATTGGAGGTCTTCAATGAAGCTAGCCCTAAGGTCTTATGCTCCATTGGTTAGCCTTGCTCTTTGATAGACCATCTCTCATTTGGGCCTCTTAACCATTGGCCCCGTGTTGAGATAGATCTATAAGCACATTTCTATATCTTAACCCTTGTTCCCTTGTATTCTCCCACATTAAGTGATCAGTTGAATATGAGAAAATCATTTGGGTTGGATAGATATTAATTTTTATGACATTACCTCTCTCTTGAAATCATAGTCGTCCTCGACTATGAGGTAGATATGGTAAAGTCTCACCCATTAGTCCATTGGTTTTAGCAGGTAGAGGATCCATTTTTACCCTATGACATCATTCCAGAGTGGATGACTAATCCACTTGGTGCTTGAGAGACATTGTCTGCCGTAAGCATGTCTGCTCTTTTTAGTCCATATCATACTTCCAAAGTAGAGTGACAAGGTCTACTTGGTGTTTGGGAGACGTAGTCACCACAAACATGATCCTAAGTATGCATACTTTAAAATTTGTGCACAAAACATAAAAAGGAGAGTCTTATAAGACAAAAACATTGATCATTTAAAATGCATTTCTTTTACATTTGCTTACTCTTTTGTGTCATTGTAAGAATCATTAACAAGGTTCATATTATCCTTAAGCCATGTTCTTTGCATGCATTTAGCATCTTTGAAAGGATAATTAAATAAGATACTGTCAGTAATCTTACCATTTCTTAATACCTTGTCTTCTTGTTGAAGGATGAACTTGGGTTGGAGCTCCTCTGCTTCATCCTCGATCTGTGGCGGGTCTTCATTTGTGTGAAATTTGCCTTAGATGAGCCTTGGGAAAGTTTAGTAAGACCCAACTTTTTTTTTTTTTTTTAAAGGATAAGGCTCTTTTGTGCCTAACGGAAGGAGCCTCTTTTGCCTAGCTAATAAATGGATATAGCCTGTTTAATCTTGTAAAAAGATTCTTTTTTATCTCGGCTATACTCTTTTGCAAGGAAGATCTTCCCAGGTATCTTAAGCTACAAGGGACTTTCGGATCTTCCGTCTTTAGCCTTGAAAGGTAGTTTCTCCTTAGAAGTATGTTCACGTTATTAGAGACATATTGTTGTTAAGATAAGTACTTCTCTCATTTTGAGCATTGATCTACTTCGAATCACAGACTTTTAGTAGATCAAGGGTTATTAGTTTTGTATCTTTTGGCCATCCATTGGAATAGTAGGCCGACATAAGAGGGTTACTCTAGTTTTGATAGAGATTCTATCAAAAATTAATGGTCATGGTAGGATTTCTATCCAACACTATTAGATGTTGGAAAGCCATGGTCCTTTTTTCATACTTCATCTTTTGGTATACCATACATTTTGAAACATTCTCTTGTATGTTATTGTTTCTTGGTAATCCAATACAAGTATGCTTCTACTCCTAGCAAAGCAAATTCGAATTCCTCTTTGCCCCGCATATTGAAGGAGCATGGGAAGCAAGGAAGATATAGCCTATTGAGGTATGGAAGATAACCATCCTTTTACGGAGTGGTTCTTTTTTTTCCATTTGTAAGGCTATTATCATATCCCTAAATCCTGGGTTAGAAGCATATTTAACTATCATAAAACATAGCTCATTGTAAGTTGCTATTGATATCCTATCTACCCTTGGCCATTGGGAAAGTGCATCGGCTACATGATTGTGCTTGCCAGCAATGTGAGCAAAGTAGAATTTAAGTTGCAAAAATTTTCCTACCTCATTTGATTGTCCGAGAGCTTGGTTTGCATCATGAATGGAGTCCGCAAGAAGTAGTTCCATGTGTCTAGAGCATTTAAAACAGCTCATAGGTCCTTTTGTATATGACCAACATTCGCTCATTGGAGTTGAGTCTTTGAATCTCGTATGCTATGGTATTCCCTTCTTGAAGCAAAGTTTTGCTCAAAGGCAATCATCTAGGAATTACATTGGACCTCAAATAGCTTTGAGAGATCCCATAAGTTGAGAAATAAGTTTCTCTTTAAACTTTTTAGAAGTATTTTTCTCTCTTTGCGGTCCATGTATACTTAACGTTCTTTTTTGTTAAGTCATGTATTGGACCTGCTATAAGCATGGATTTTTCCTATGAAGCATCTTTAGTATGCACTCATACCTTTAGAGCTTTGCAACTCATGTAGATTCCTTGGATTAGGCCATCTTTTATTACCTCTACTTTTTGTGGATCCATAGAAATACCACCTTTAGAGATAATGTGACCTAATTATTGAATCTCTCTCGAAACTTACCAGTCCATGTTATTGCCTTTTTGAACTCCTCTTGTGGAGCTTGTAAAGCTCAATAAGGAGGCTTATTAGGCAATGAGCTTCATGGTAAAAGCTCCATTGTATGGCCATTGTCCCCTCATTGTGGAGATAGCTCACGGGGGTATCATCATTAAAAACATTTTGGAATCCATTTAGGAATTTAGACAATTCTAATTCCTCTTGATTCCCGTTTTTTTTTAAATATTTAATAATATTGTTATTGGTTGAAACATTAAATTCATTTATAGACTTTCTAACAGAAATCATATATATGAAAATATAAATTTTCATTAACTTGTGAAAGCATGCATATTTACAAGGGATAGGATACTACCCGACTCATAAACATGTATGTACATATCTTCTAGCATAGGAAAAACAAAAGCCTTTTTCTATAAGCATCCTCTTTTGGAGTTTCCAACATAGAAACTCAAGGTGGCTTGTTGCGTGCATTTCTTTGGGGACAAGCACGATAGACATGCCCTGGTTGTCCACACTTGTAGCATTTGTTATCCTTACGATAACACTCTAGCTCTATTGTAGAGAGTTTATTCTTACCTTTATAGACTCCTTTCTCCTTAACTTTGTTATTGGTGTTGCTAGAGTTGCCTTTGGAGGAAGTTTGAGCATTAGTCCTCCCTCTAGGCTCATTTTGATCCTTCACTTCCATGGGTTTAGAGTTTTTCTTAATCCCTTGTTGGGAATCGATTTGAGAGGCGACCATAGTATGGTGTATGACCGCCGATATGGTATTAGGCCTTTGTGAGTTAATATACTCGGCCTTCTCTATAGAAATACCCGCACATAATTGTTGCTCTTGCTCCCCAAAGTCTATCTTTTTGTAGATAGTGGCTTTGAGAAATAAATCTCAAAACTTATCTACATACTTTTGGATAGACTCGTAGGGAGAGAGTTTCAAGTTTTTCCATTCTGTGAGGACATTTTCTTGAGCGTTGCTTGCCAGAAACTGTTTTATGATGGAGGCTCTTAAAGCCTTCCATGTCTTTGGAGCTTTTCTTTGGGCTTGTAGGCTATCCCACCATTGTCGAACGGAACTTTGGTAATGCATAGATACTTGACGCAGTTTAGAGGACTCTATGAAGCCCTCATCACCAAAGGCCGCATCAAGATGTTGGATGAAGGCCAAGACCTTGTCCATAGCACCAAAAGTGCCAGCATAGGCAAGGAAAGTGGTGTTCTTCCCTCCCTCTTTGAACTTCTTTAGCTTCTTGAACCTTCTCCATACCAGATAGAACTTGCGATGACCTTTCCTCTTGGGCTCTTTGAGAGAAGAGCCGCTAACTTCATTGGAATATGAGGAAGTTGATGAAGATGGAGAAGAGGGTGACCTCTTTCTCTCCTTTTCCTTTATTTGGTACCTCTCTTCCCTTTTGTGATAACAAGGAGGAGGACTTTGTAGTGATCTTTCCCTCTTGGGGGAAGTTGGAGATCGTTGAGGCTGCCGTCTTCTTGGAGCCATATCTTTGGAAGTATTGGAAGACTCACATCCTTCTCCTCCTCTTGGTGAAGGCTCTAAAGTAGAGACTTTATCTTTCTTCTTGGATGGAGGTAAGCCCGCTAGTAAACATTTAAGCTCTTCGTATGGGTTCTCCTCTTCTCTCGCCGTAGAGAGCCCTCTCTTGGAAATCTCATGAAGAGACTTCTCAGGTGCTCTCTCTTTTGGGGGAGTTTGGAGAATCCCATAACTATGAAGTTGTTGGAAAACTTCACCTTGTAGGAATGGGTTTTCCATAGCTTGTTGCAGCTTAGAAACAAGACATTTGATAAACATGGGAGCATCATAATTAGCACTTTCATGTGCAAAATCAAAGTTATCAATGTTCATTCTACTCTCTTGATTATTGTCAGCCATGTTAACAGAATTTATGTATGTACTTAGTGTATGCTTTGGCAATTCAAAACCTTAGTTGCCACTCCTCTTAGCCTTTGAAAATCGGCTCTTAAGTATCTACACCCACGGCTCAAAGTGGTTAATTATAGAGAGTAGAGGAGTAGGTCTAACATAGCAGAATTACCAAGGGCTAGCTCCTTTCGGACTTCTTATGGCTCAATAATGGTAAAGCCGAAGGCAAGTCTAAAAAGACTCCATTATTAAGTCCAAAGCTCCCGAGGTGTGCACCATCCCCCACATAGTGGGCTTAACAAAACCGATATTAGATCCCAGTTCCACTTACCCTATTATAATTAACAACATCAACCATTTATAGGCTACTTAAGGACCCCTCTTCTTAAGCAAGAAAAGAGAAACCAAATGCTCTGATACCAATGTAATGGGAATGGCCTATGAACTTAGAGAATAGCGGAATTTAGAGTGAGCAATTTTGAGAGCATAGAGGGTGAACTTAATGGGTAGTAGCAACTCTATCATAACACTTAATTAACTAGGCATGAACAATACTTTTACAAGAGAGAGAGTGTAGAGAATATGACAACAGTTGAGGACCGGATTTATGTGGAGCCGGTCCCCCCTCCAAAAGGCATTTGTATTATAGATTCTCTCATTAAGAGAGACTTGGTACAATACAATCTCTCCTTGGCAATATGGAGATGGAAGGTTCACACACCAAGCTTTTGCATAATTTCAACAATCAATCTTAGCTTGAAAACAATCAAGAACTTGTGAACATCATTAATCTTTGTGTTCCCTAAATCATTTGAGTGCATGAAGATGTATACTTTTATGCATCAACTTGTGCTTAAAGCAATAATTAATCTACCTTGCAATACAATTAATCTACTTGCATTAAGTAATTAATCTACTTGCAATAAACCATTAGCCTTCTTGCAATAAGCATAACATGCACTTGTAGAAAGCATTAAATATCCCAAGCCTCAATCCCAAGACCTCAAACACCTTCGAAGGTGGGGAGAGCTAGCAGGGAATGAGGATAGGGAGGAGGAAGAAGAAACATTTCATAGGAGAAAGAATTAGTTCCTCACTTATCATACTCTTGTTGCTAACATACATAATAGCATAGTAATGGAGAAGAAGAATATGGCAAGCTTAAGCATTGAAGCATAGCTCTTGGTTGGATTTGCATTCCATAGCCAAGAGAGTTGGTGCAGGCTCTCTACTTCTCAAGGAGCTTCGAGAAGGAGATGGAGCTCTTGCACTTTGCATAGCACCCCATGAGAGTGTTTGTGAGCGTGTGTGAGTGAGTATACCCCCTAAGCAACCCCCTAGCTTGCTTGGGTCGACCCCCCCTTGTAGCTCATGCTTGAAGCTCATTGGACCCCTCCAGGCCTAGCCAATCACAAGCAGGAGCCATTACAAGCAACAGGGGTAGCCTTGGGATAAGTGTGCCCCTTTCCCCTTTGAGAGAGAGGACTTGATAAATGCAAAATCAATTAATTAAATATCCTAAATTATCATTGGACCCCTTGGGTGGCCAACCAATAGGCTTCAGGCACACCATGAGGGCAACATGAGGAGGAACTTGACAAGTGTCCTTGCTGCCTCTTCAAGCTGGGGTTTCCCTTGTGTGTGTGTGTGTGTGTGTGTGTGTGTGTGTGTGTGTGTGTGTGTGTGTGTGTGTGTGTGTGTGTGTGTTCTCTCTCATCCCCCCCCCCTTGTAGGCTCGCCCCCCTCCTTGTAGGGATCTTTTTGACTTTGGATGAGCAAGCCCCTTAGTCATCAAGCATGACAAATCACTTGAACTAGGGGGTGTTCCCACAAGCATCTCAGGAAATCATCGCAAGGCACCTCAAGCACCTTAATCATGTAGCAAGTGAAGCACCTCAAGCATGGAGCCAGTCAAGCACCTCTAGCATGTCAAGCACCTCGAGCTTGGGCCGGGCTCCCACCTCAAGCTCAGCCCTAGCTTACCTAAGGTCAAAGGACTTTTACACACATTATTGGAGGTCTTCAATGAAGCTAACCCTAAGGTCTTATGCTCCATTGGTTAGCCTTGCTCTTTGATAGACCATCTCTCATTTGGGCCCCTTAACCATTGGCCCCGTGTTGAGATAGATCTATAAGCACATGTCTATATCTTAACCCTTGTTCCCGTGTATTCTCCCACATTAACTGATCAGTTTAATATGAGAAAATCATTTGGGTTGGATAGATATTAATTTTTATGACAAGAAATCTTCATGGAATCTTTGTGGAAGTGTTGTTGAAAGGTTGGCCTGTCAACACTCTCCCCCTCCGAATTCTTATTGTCCCCGACAAGACCCTATGTCTACAGTGGCCTTGACGAGTGTTTCATGTTTTGGTGTTGGTTGAAGCTTTTGTTGTTGCAGTTGCTTCTACTAGATGCTTTGTATGTTGTAGAGTTACCTTTTTCTTGTACATGTAGTGTAGTTGAAGCCATAGCTCTCCCCCTCCAATTGGTTGTTGTATCATGAATAGGTTGAGTGAGGTTTGTTGTTGCAGCAAGTATTTATCTTGGCAGCTCTGTATTGTTTGTTCTTTGGGTGTCATCATGTATGTGTACTTGTAAACTTGAAGCCTTTTTGAATTTTTTCTGGGACGCTCCCCTTTGATTTTCTAGTTGATGAGCATGTAGTTGTTTGGGGATGTCGTTGGTCTGCTTTTTTGTGTTTATATAAAAAAATAGTAAAAATAAAATGTGGCGTATATTACAAAATGAAGGTCTTGGATACCTGGAAAGGACTAAAGGGAAAAAACCAGTGGGGAAAAATGCCTTTAGTCACAATTAAATGTAAGGCTGTATGTATTTATGTTTTGATGTAACCGAGTTTTGTTGAGTTAAAGTACTTATGGCCATATGGCTACTATTATTGACTGGATATACATTGGATAACTATTAGTAGCTTGAAGTCAGAGTCGTTGTTGTTGAGAAAATGCTTATGAAACCTATTACCGCTTCGTCATCATCATTTTGTTTTGTAAGTGCATGGGTGGAACACAAATCGTGTCAAATGCAAATGTTTAATGATGTGACATTATATAAGCTTGCATAGATATATGCATGGGAAACAATATGTTGTGCGAGAAGAGTTTGAATGGTGCTTCCAGGAGTGAACGTAGCTATAGAAGCAAAAATATATTTGACTTCAAGAGCTGCCATTACTCACAAGAAGGGTTGTTGATGCTCGAGGTTTTTTCACTCTCCTCACTGTGTACATGTGCATGAGTGTTTTGTGGATTACTCCGCCTCTCCACCAAATAAAATTGTTAGACTTTGACTCTTCTGCTCACCTATCCAGCATGAGCGACTCAATTCTATAATATGACCAACTCTTCCAGCTTGAGCTATAATCTAAATATCTAGACTCATAGACCACAAAAAGTATTAACACATGAAGCTTGGGTCTGACGCTTGCTCATTTAGTGGC
This sequence comes from Adiantum capillus-veneris, assembly GCF_014529385.1. Lineage (NCBI taxonomy): Eukaryota > Viridiplantae > Streptophyta > Polypodiopsida > Polypodiales > Pteridaceae > Adiantum > Adiantum capillus-veneris. The sequence continues at coordinate 10,109 of NC_140934.1, read as the reverse complement.
TCAGATTCCCGACTCTTGACTCTTATGCCATGATTTTTATGGCGACTTGACTTACTCTCGGGAGATTTCGACCAAGAATAGGTTTTAAAATTCAAAACTCCCATCCTCGAAGAGAGGATTTGTAAAGGACCATACTGGCAATATTGGTTTATTTTGCCATACCTGGGTGACCTTGGTTGTCAAAATTTCTTTTTGTTGTTGTTGGTCCCTTGGTTGAGAAGATTGGCTTGCTCCATTCTCTGTAACACTTTGTCTATCATGTCTTGACATTTCTTGAGAGCTAGAGATGACTTCAATCTTCTTCGGTATGTGTTGTTCGTTTGGCATCCATTTGTATCTGCATCGTGTGATTAGCGTGTCTTTGCAGATATCCTTTGCCTTGATTATGACATTGTCCTTGATTTTGCCTTCCGTGAAATTGCGATTATTTTCAAGCTGAAGTCGTTTGGTTGAAGAATGTTTACCTGGCATCTTTGGTAGCCAGATTCTCCGATTGCCTTGATAGTAACCTTGTGCTTGAAGAATTGTAGATGGCACTTCCCATGATGCTTTTGATGTCGTGTTGAGATGTACAAGAGTGCCATTTTTGGGATTATTTACCGATGAAGTCCTATGTTGGTATGAAGGCCAATTGGATTTGAAATTTCCTGCTTACCTTTGGCGAGCCTTGTTGGTTGGTCTCCTTTGGCAATATAAACATGAGCTTTGTTGCTTTTGGGGACGCTTTTTGAAACCTTTATCCACCACATAAGCCAAGGTATATGGTTTTGGTAACCAAAGTTTCTTTTGACCTTCATAGTAGCCTTGCTCTGCTAAGTTGTACTGTGAGGATATCCATCCCATGTGTTTACCGTTCATCAATTGGCTTGGATCACTGATCCATATTGGGTCCTTGACTTTGATTTCTTTAGCTTTAATGTAGACCTTTGAAAACCTTTGGCGGCGGTGATCTCGCAGTGTAGGGTATTTCGGTTGAAAGGTTTTCTTTGGAGTCTGCCTTTCATGTGGAAGCATGTGGTCAGAGAAGCTCTATCTTGAACTTTTCTGGGTTGGATTGAAGACTCTGATTTAAGGGGCTGCTTCTGTTGGTAGGACATTTGTGTGCTCATTTTGGCTTTGTCTTTGTCGGCAGCCGATAATCTTGGAGCGATAGTAGGCTGGCTTTCTTGAGAGCTAGTCGTGATGACCATCATTGAAGATTCAGATTCTTCTTCAAGTGTTTTTGCCCATAGCTTGTACAAAATCAAATGTGTACTCATTTTGGAAGAATCCATTACTAGGAATTTGTCTTTAACTATCTTTGACCGTAGTTTAAGGGTAGCTTCTGCAATCCCCAAACTGGTGACCTTAATTCCATTTGATAGTGATACCGGTACCTAAATTTTATACAGTTCTGGCTTATCTAGAAGTAACCACAGCCCATAAGACATGACATTAGTCGTGGCAGTGCAATCTATCTCTGCTGTAAAATTGAATTTCAGTTTCTCATGCACATCCACAACGAGAATTTAATCTTCTGGTTGGCTGCCAAGTAACTGATGTCCTCTTTGCTTTCGGTGCTTGTCTCAGACTTTTGTGCCTTGGAAGCTTTGTCATCCTCCTGTATGTTGAAATTCTTTGTCATTTGACTGGTTATAGCATGTCCCAAGTGCTTACTATCTTCTGATCTATAGCTTTGGGGAAGGTCTATAGCCTGAGCTGCTCGTTGGTCTTCATTGCTAGTTTCTGATTGTGATGCCTTGATTCTTGATTTCAGAAGCTCTGTACCACTATTTACTTCTTCTAGAACTTGAAGGTCATTCAATGGTGACTTTTCTTCTTGGAAATGTTTTGAAGCTTGTGTAGCAGGATGTTGAGGTTGACTCTCTTCTTCTGATGCAATGGCCACCGTGGCCTTTGGTTCCCATTGTTCCATGGGTTTTTGTAGAGTCTCTTCTCGAAAATATTCATTCATATCCTGCATTTCTTGTCCTGGTAGTCAATTTTGGAGTTGGTCATTTCCCTTTCTTCTGTGGGTTCTAAAACTTCAGCCACATTTTCTTTTAGCTTCTTTTGCTCTTTGATTTCTTCAATCATCCTTGTAGAGTCTACAGTAGAGGAATTCTCTTGTAGAATTTCAGCTTCATCCATTGATTCAACTTGCATGTCTTTGTCTCATGAGGTGACACTAAGTTTTGTTGTTACCTCTGCCACCGCTTCTTGGGTTTGCTTACCATCTTCACAATCTTGGCTTTTTTTGCTCTTGAACCTTGAACTGCGAGCTTCATCTTCATCACCTTGTGGATGCTTTGACTTGTCCTCACTGAGGTTCTTTAATCCATCTTGAATTAGCTGCTTTAATTGATCTTTTTTGAAAGCTTGATTCTCTATGATAATGTCGTTGGCACCCTTGACTTCAAGCAATTGTGTCTTGAGCCTATCTTTTGTGCTCTGCGACAACATTTGCTTCTTTTCCGGAGATCTAGTTCGGGATTCTTGCTCCCGTTCCCTTGTTGTCACTATTTGAACTTTGCTTTTGGCTTGTTGCTTCTTCTTTTCCATGTAGAGCTTTGTTGGACAGTCCTTCACTAAATGACCAATGGCACATTGGTTGCAATATGTCGCTATCTCAAAATGTGCACCCTTTGGACGAGGCAGCTCTCCATAATACTATTGATAATGGTTTCCTATGGTATCTAGATACAGCTATGACCTCTTCTTTGCATGCATGAACCTGTAGATTACGACTGACTTAGGTGTATCCACTGGCTTCGTCTCTCTATCCTCCATCGTCTTGTCCTTGAGAAGCTGAAAATAGCTTCCATTATTGCTTGCATACAAGATCAAATCACTATCCGTGCTTTCTAGAAGTCGTAATGCTAATTCTTCCATCAACATATGGTCTTTGACATGGGGCTTCTGCATAGCCTTAGGGCTATGTTTCCGAGTTGATTTTAGCGAGGTTTGCACCGAGGGTGAAGATCAAACCAAATCTTTGTTTTCCGTTTCATTGGATGGTGCTTTTGGATGGGGTCCAAGTATGTGACTTACAGGTTGCCCACAAATGCTAAACTCATCCATATTTTTCACATCAGCTATTTCATAGTGCCTACCGTATTTGTCGACCACAATGACATCTTGACCTGACCTTCTACATTTGGCATTGTGAATTTCCGGTGGTCTCTCCTCATCCGGCTTGGCATCTTCCAATACTTCTTGGAATTCCACTTGGGCTCCTGAAAAGGACACTGCTTCTTGTAAAAGTGGACTTCTTAATCCCACTCTTGAAGAGATAGGGTCGCTTTGTTGAGTTTGAACTCCCCCCATCCGAGAGGGTTCCATATCTGATGTTGGCATCTGTTTAATGCTTGATGATATGACTTGTTGTGCTCTCTTAAGTAGCTCTTGAGATCGAACTAGTTCTTTTTGAAGTTGTGCTATCTTCATAGCTGGTACTTCCAGCGTATTCCCTATTTGTGCAATGGTGTGTTTGTGCTTTGTCTTGTGCTGGTGCGCCGCACGAGACTTGTGTCGTGTCTTTCCATGTTGTGCCTTGTGTTGTGCCACTCATTTGTGCAGTGACAGCTATAGTTGTTAACTCTTCTAGCTGCATATCAAGAGGTAAAGCCATGACTAGATGATAAACATTACCACCTTCAGATTTGTAGTCTTCCCCTCTTGATCCAAATATTTCAGCTGCAAAATATTGGTTACTCTCTACAGGAACTTCATGATTTGTGGAAGCTTTGTAGTAGCGACCGTCCTCATCTACATAGAGGGTACCAATTTGCCATTTCCCATCTTGAGATTTGTACAAAAAAATACTTGGAGGATATGCGTAGAGTTATGTAAGTTGATCCTTGTACAACATTTCTATCTCATTGTCGATGTATTTTTTGTGCCTCATGTAAATTGATCCCAGACAGTCTTCCATGAAATCTAGATGTGGGTGTAGTACATTCTTCGTTGTTTCAACTTCCACATGTTGAGATGTCCGAGTTTCCTCTGTATCTTTCTTTGTCTTGATGTACAAATTTTGATTGACATCCTCATAGCATGGCAGTCCTTTGTTGTGGCCAATCAGATAGATCCAAATTTTCTCTCTTGTAATTTCCGTGGATGTACTTGAAGCTTCGTCTTGGCTAGTCTGATTCCTTTGAGATGCCATTGATTTCGTCTTGACTCCCTTGTTGTACCTGTTCAGTGATAGCTCTAATTGCTTGCCTCAATGCTAATAAAAATTATTAGCACCCTTGTGTCGGCCTTTTTCCCTTGAGGTCCTTCAACTTTTGTGGATGCCTTAATCTTTGAGTTTTTGGAACTGGGCTTTGCTTGCACTGCTTGAACTTCTTAGCTCCCTTGCTTGCCAAGACTGATACTGACTTGTCTGACTGCTTGCTTTTCCTAGAGCTTTTTAGCAGGCCTCGATCTATTGGAAGCACTGTGATAAGTTATGCAACTTACCACTATACTGCAACGACTGCTCCCTTCGTAGCGATTCTTGAGTCGAGCTAACCTGTGTTCACTTTAGCACACAATCTGCAAAATTCTATTTAGCTGGCAAACTTTTTCACAATGAATGCAAAAATTCTTGATGTGCCTTTGATGGCCACACTTGTTCCGTGGGCTCGGAAGTGACTTTCAAGTTCACTTTTAGCTGAACTAAACTTAAGCTAGCACAAGAGAATTATGCACAAGTTGTAATGATTTGCTAGCAAAAATCTTGTGTTAAAGTTCTCCAAAACTTGCGACTGTTGTTGCAAAATCAAGAGTCCTTGTGTATGGTCTTACTGCTACCAGATTTGTGTATGGACGCTCAAATTTTACACTAGGCCGTAGTTAACTTTTACACCTTCCCGCGGGTGACCAATGGTTTTCCCAAAAGATAATTTCTATCTGCTAACTTAGCAGTCTTTAATTATCAATTGGCCTAGAGACCAAATCTGGTTTCAAATTTTGACTTTTTGATCTCACATGCACTTGTGTCGCTCTAGGTCGATTTGAGCGGTTTGTTCCAGAGCCTGGGTTGACTCTAGCCGATGACCTCTCTTATGGCTCACTAGCCCCTCTCCTAGGGAAAAGTCAAAACTATGTTCAAAACCGTGACCGTTTTCTCACAATTCTTTCGAACTGTTGGTTTTAGACACTCCTGACTTCCGGATGCATTTTGAGGCCTTAAACGACGTTTTTTTCAAAGTTGAACTAAATGGTTGCCAAAGTCATACATTTAGTTCAAGTTTTGCTCTAAGATCTGTAGTGTCACTCTTAGGCTACGTTTTGATATAAAAACTTTTCCAATCCAATACCGTTTGTGAAAGTTATGGCCAAAATAGTGAAATCAGTTTAGAATGGTCAAAATGAGTCCAAATTCAATTTTAAAAGAAGATTTGGGATCTCTGTGACACTGTGAACACTTTTGTATGGTCAAAATTACAGTTGGCCCTAAAACTAGCCTGGAGACATCCTGTGCCCAAATTTTTTTCTGCTCAGAATGAAGCAAGATTTGGTTCAAAGGTTCACCTTGGGTCTAGCAACATAGTGGTATGGTCAAAATTTCAAAATAAGCTCCTAGACATCCTACGGGTAGGATGTCTTTTTGCTCAGAATTGAATAAAATTTGGTCCAGAGACTCCCCTTGGTGTGTTGAACCCCTAGGTATCCTCACTTTTTGTTTCTGACACCTCTAGGCTGGTCAAATGCTCAAGAATTTGTTTCAAAAGCTGGATACTCTATCAGCTGATTTTTCAAGTCAAATGAGCTCCAAATTGGACCAAAATTGACTGGCAGGCTTATAAGATGCTATGAAACACTCTGGTATTGTCAAATGTTGGTCTAGGGTCCAAAATCATGCAGGAGACATCTGCTCAAAATTGAATAAAATTTGAACCTAAGACTCTCCTTGTGTCCAGCAACCCAATGGTATGCTCAGATTGAATTTGGATGCCAAAAGGTCAAGATTTAGGCTGCATAAGTTTCTGGTGCACTCAGAGGGTAGGATGTATTTTTTCAGGAGCAAATGATGTCCAAATGACTTGAAACTTGATGGCTAAGCTTAATAGGACATGATAAACAATTGTAAGAGGTCAAAATCTCCCTAGAAGTTCATTTAGCAACTGGAGACATCCTACGGGTAGGATGTCTTTTTGCTTAGATTTGGCCAAAATTTGAACCACAGGTTCCCTTGGAGTCTAGCAACACACTGGTATGCTAAAAATTTCAATTGGACATAAAAATGACCTTGAGACATCCTATGGGTAGGATGTCTTTTTGCTCAGATTTAGCCCAAAATTGAATCCAAGGTTCCCCTTGATGTGCTAAACACACAGCTACTCTCACTTTTTGATTCTGACACTTGCAGGATGGTCAAATGATCAAGTATCTGTTTCAGAAGCCAGATGCTCGATCTGGTGAATTTTCAAGTCAAATCAGCTTCAAATTGGACCAAACTTGACTAGCAGGCTTATATAAGGCTATACAACACTATGGTATGGTCACAGTAGAATTTTGGTCTCAGAATCATGCAGTACACATCCTACGCATAAGATGTCTTTTTGCTCAGAATGAACCCAAACTTGGACCAAAGATTCCCCTAGTCTTCAGCAACCCACTGGTATGCCTAGATTTGAGTTTGGATGTCAAAAGACCCCAAAACTAGTTGTTCTTGCCTTTTGTCCATCCAAAAACGCTAAAGTCTGTTCAATCTTCACTTTCACTGACTCAAATGAGATGAAATTTATCACATGCATTCAATACAACATTTAGAACATGCCTATGGAGTCACCCTATGGTTTGGTCTCAAAGTTAGGCCTTGGACACAATTTGGGTAGGATGTCTGGCAATTCTCGTCTTTTGGCTTTAATCTATCAAAATTTGGTCAAATTTCCACTTTCCAGGTGAAAATAGGGTAGAACCTACCTTCTAAACACACTGGTAACCTCAAATCTTCAAAAAAGTGCCCAGATCACCCTGTAGACATCCTACGCGTAGGATGTCTTACTGCTTATTTTTTCAGTCTGAAGTGTCCCTGATGCTTCCTTATGCTCTCAGCAAGTGCAAGTATACTTCACAATTGCAAAAACATGCAAAAATCACTCAATTTAAGCCTTTTTCTAAAATTTTACGTTTTCTGACTCCGCCTTTTGGCTTTTGGTCAACAAAAATAGGAAAAAACACTCAAGTCAATATGTTACTAGGGTAAAACCTACCCTCTGAACCCACTGGTAACCTCAGTTTCCCCAAATTCCCTGCCAAAAGTTCCCTCGAGACATCCTACACGTAGGATGTCTACTGTCTTAAAATGCAAATTTTTTTCTGGCAGTAGTACTCTCTATGCTCTGTAGAGCTCTCAACAATAATCACAAAAAATTTTGGACTTCAAATCAGCTTCCAAACACAATTTACCGTCTTTCCTACTTAGCGTTTTCCACTTCTCTGATGAGCCTAACAACAAATAAGACATGCATAAAGTACTCTAGATCAGCAATCAAGATATCCTACTTACCCTACTCCTACTTATCATGTGAGATGGTGATTTTGATGTCTTGGTTGCTTCCTGGTCTCACACGGACTCTCAAGTCAACCTACCACCACATCTACCACTCCGACTCCTACTCTCTACACCACAACCTACTACTACCTAATACTACCTAAGACGGAAGATCCAGGCTAGACACACGCTCCCTAGACTCCTCCTAAGACCTAGAGAGTCCACCACCCTCTGATCCTATCTAAATGTAAAATAGTACTCTGGCAAGCCAGAGGGACCTCTATCCTCAAGGACTAGTCTCGGTCACCTACTTAGGGCCTTCGTCCCCGGCAGCGGCACCAATGTTGGCGGATACGCCGCGACAGACGTCAGTATAGCGGGAACTCACCTAACATATAATGTCAACTGAGGACGAAGCTCGACCTGTAGGCGCGTGGAAGGAAGCAAAGGGTGTCAACCTCTACTCGACCGACTAATGACTACTTCCTACAGAGATATCAAATCTACATGCCATTGGTTCCGTGAATGTGAGAGTCTCCTATGATGCTACCGCAAGCCAAAAGCCCATCAAACGATCTCGAAACTTCACGAAACTCAAGGAAAGTCCTACACACACTGGAAGGCTGCTATCCCTAAGGTCTCTAAACACAAATCCTAACCCAATACCCTCCGTGCAGAAAACGCGTAGGATGTCTAGTCGGATTTTACAGGTCACTGTTTCTAAAATCTAACATGCCTAATGTGTAGCTCTACTCGCTCTGATCGCGTGGATATGTTGAAATGCAAAAACGGACAACGTTTACTCACCGAAACTCCAAAAGTAGCTTGCGGGTGAATCTGCCAAAACACAGACGAACGCGCGTGATGTAAGCATCAACACGTAGCTCTCCTCGTGGGCAACACGCTGCTGCTCTTCGTTTGCGATTCTGACCATCGTAGCTCTTGTAGCACACACACACACACACTCTCTCACTCTCTCGCAGTCTCCCAGTCAACACAGAAGATAAGATTATTAGAAAATCCCTTTACAAAGCTTTAGGTTTTGGTTTATATACTAAACCTTAGAAAACCTAATGTCCGGCCAAAATGACCTGATTTGTCCCTAGGCTTCTATAGAGCTTAATTACAACACCGTGAGCTGGCTTTGCTCATCCAACAAGCATCTGCAACCAAAATACAATTGCTGCCTTAAAATATGAAGTTCCTGTAAACATTACAAAAGTGACCGTAATGGCTCAAAATGATAATAACGGGATATTTGATGATGTCCATGAGCTTGTATCTTCACATTACAGCATCCATCTTCATCTTCATCAATTCAACAGCATCTTCATATGGAATATTTAGAGAATCTTTGAGAAATCTTCATGGAATCTTTGCGGAAGCGTTGTTGAAAGGTTAGCCTGTCAACAGTGGTCCGTTCGCAAAATAAAAGGAGCCCCCAATAAATAGTGCTTCCATGAGTCTAAGGCATGTAGAACTGCGGGGAGTTCCTTTTCATATATGACTAAAGCTTGCTCAACAGGGTCGAGCCTTCGACTTTCATAGCCTATGGCGTGCCCTTCTTGAAGAAAAACAGCTCCAAGGCAATCACCACAAGCATCACATTGGACCTCAAATGGCTTTGAGAGATCCTGTAGTGTAAGCACAGGTTGAGAGATAAGGTTTTCTTTAAGCTTTTCGAAAGCATTGTTTTCCTTGACAGACCATGTGTACCTAACGTTTTTCTTTGTTAGGTCATGTAATGGTCTTGCTATTAGTGAGAACTTTTCTATGAAGCATCTATAGTATGCGCACATACCTATAAAGCTTCTTAACTCATGAAGATTCCTTGGTTTAGGCCATCCTTTTATTACTCTAACTTTGATGGATCCATTTGGATGCCATCTTGAGAGATAATGTGACCTAAATACTGAATCTCTTGCAAGAAAAATTCACTTTTCTTTCGATTAACATAAAGTTTATTCTCTCTTAGAACTTGAAATATTACCTGAAGGTGTCGCTTGTGTTCGTCTAATGAATTAGAGTAGATGATGATATCATCAAAGAATGATGATATCATCAAAGAACACTCCAGTAAAGGTTCGGTGAGGCGTGAATAGATTCTTTATCAAGCGGTTGAATGTGGCTGGTGCATTGGTCAAGCCAAAAGGCATAACAATGTATTCGTAAAGACCAAATGTAGTGCGAAATGCGATCTTTACAATGTCTTGATCAACTATCCTTATTTGATGATAGTCGCTTTTTAGGTCAATCCTACTAAAGTAGGTGGACCCTTGTAGCTTATCAAATAGGTCTTCTACCCGTGGAACGGGAAACCTATTTTTGATGGTGATCCTATTTAGTGCTCTATAGTCGACACACATACGATATGTGCTGTCTTTCTTTTGCACTAATAGCACAGGAGAACAAAATGGAGATGAGCTAGGCCTAATGTTGACAGGCCAACCTTTCAACAACGCTTCCACAAAGATTCCATGAAGATTCCTCAAATATTCTCTAGAGATTCCATATGAAGATGCTGATGAAGTGATGAAGATGGATGCTGTAATGTGAAGATACAAGCTCATGGACATCATCGAATATCTCGTTGTTATTATTTTGAGCCATTACGGCCACTTTTGTAATGTTTACAGGAACTTCC
>NC_140933.1:181349464-181400794 GCF_014529385.1 Adiantum capillus-veneris | reverse complement strand
TGAGTATGCTACTCACCTTGACTTTAAAGACATAATGTCATCCCTTGCAATGGGGAAGCAAGCAGAACCATTGACATTTTCAGGATGGGTTATCTTTCTCCATGGCAATATTATGTGTTACCCACTCCCTTTGTGAGAAAGTCATGTATGAATCCATGCTCCTCGCTATGCAGGGCATAGAGACATTCAACCTACTCTTCGAGGAGTAGAGACATACTTCTATTGGACTACCATGAAAGTGGACATACAAGAGTACTGTTTCAAAATGTGTGGTATGCCAAAAGACTAAGTATGATAGAGGGAAGCAACCTGGATTACTCCAGCCATTGTCAATCCCTAATTCACAATGGGAGAGTATATCCATGGATTTTATTTTGGATTACCCAAGTCTATCCATGGGAATACAAAGAATATGGACAATAGTCGACAGGTTTAGCAACCAAGCACACTTCAGTCCTGTCAAAAAGACTATTATGGCACACCAAATGGCAACTCTCTTCATATCATAGGTTTTTTAAACACCATGGATTTCCAACATCCATCATGTCAGATAGAGATCCTAGAATGACCAGTAATTTTCTGGAAAGGTCTCTTTAAAATCTAGGTACAAGATTGAATTTCTCTTCGGCCTATCACCTACAAGCAGATGGCAAAGTGAGATAGCCAATCTTATGATCCTTGATCTATCAAAGACTTATGTTAACAAAAGCATCAACACTCACAATGGAAAAGTACTTACCTCTTGTAGAGTATGCGTACAATAATACTGTCCATACTTCTACGGGAGAAGCACCTTTTGAAATCATAGAGGGAAGAACTAAAAGTCCCTTGCTACTTAAAGTACATGGGAAGATCTTCGCTGCGATGAGTATAGATGTGACCTACAAGAATCTCTCCAAAAGATTAAGGAGGCTATATCTAATCTCAACAAAGGCAAAAGATGCTGCTTACAAGCACAAAAGGGCTTTAATGGTTAAAGAAAATGATTGGGTCTTACTTAAGTTTTCCAAGGCTCGATTGAGGCAAACAACGGGCAAAAATCCTACGGGCCATCAAAAGTATTATGCTAAACTAGCAAGAAGATGCTATGGTCCTTTTTCAAATCTTGAAGCCAATCAATGAGATGGCTTATAACTCAAGTTGCCCAGCATTGGCTCATACACAATGCTTTTCGTGTGAGCCTACTTAAGCCTACAAAGGAGAGCCACCTAGTGAACCAATTATTGAAGACCCTCCTAAAATCAAAGACCAAGAAGAGCTGTTACAACCCGAAGATATCCTTCGGCATGAAGACAAGGTACTACGACATGGTAAGATTATCCGACCGTAGCTTATTAAGTTAAAAATTATCCTTTTGAACATGCTAGATGGATGCAAGGAATACAGCTTAAGGATAGTATGAACCTTGTTAATGCTTACAATGCTACATTAGAGTAAGCAAATGTACATGTTTCTTTTAAATGACCAATGTTTTTATCTTATAAGACTTATTCTCTTTTTATTGTGCACAAATTTAAGTGGTATGCATGCTTAAAATCATGTTTGTGACTACAACGTCTCTCAAACACCAAGTAGAATTTGTCACTCTACTTTGGGAGAATGAAATGGATTCAAGAACATACATGTTTGTAGTAGCTAAGTCTCCCAAGCCCCAAATGGACTAGTCATCCATCTTGGAATGATGTCGTAGAGTAAAAAGGGATCCTCCACCCGCTAAGAAACATTGACTAATGATTAAGGCTTTACCTCTTCTACCTCATAGTCAAGGACGACTATGATTTCAGAGAGAGGCAATGTCATAAAATCTAATATCTAACCAACCCAAATGATTTTATCATATTAAACTGATCATTTAATGTGGGAGAATAGATAGGAACAAGGGTTAGAACATAGACATGTGCTTATGGATCTATCTCAACATGGGACCAAGGTGATTACTTAAATTTGTGATAATTAATATTTACGTAATTACCACAAATTTTGTGTAATCACAAGGTCTTATTGACACATTTACATGATTACACTTAATATGATCACAAAGAATTCGGTTTAGTGCCACCTAGAAACCCACTAAAATCCAGCCGGGATTTTTCATTTTCCCGCGGGCCCGGCGGACTTTTACGTTTTCCCTATGGGCCCGCTGGGAAAACGTAAAAGCTTGTCGAGCCCGCAGAATTATATATATATAGGGGCCCGATCGGGCCCACTGGGTGTTATTCTTTGAGTCATCTTCTGTGTGTGTGTGTGTGTGTGTGTGTGTGTGTGTGTGTGTGTGTGTGTGTGTGTGTGAGAGAGAGAGAGAGAGAGAGAGGTAGAGAGAGAGTGCTTGTTGACGGCCTTTGTAGGTACGTCGAGAGGAGAGAGGAGAGAGAAGAGAGAGAGAGAGAGGGGGGTCGTGTGGGAGTGTGCTCTGTGTCGCAGTGCGCAACAGTAGCGGAGTACCTGACCACAGGACCCGGGTATGTATTGTGTGTGTGTATGTGTATGTGTTGTGTGGTAGCGTGCTTTTTTCGTATTGCGCGGCATTCATAAGGTACCTTACCACACAATGGGAGTGTGTGTGTAAGCTATCCTATGGAACATTGCTTACCAGGGGGGCATCACCTCAGTGACGCGGGGAAGATGGTGACCTTGTGGTAAGTATTGGCTTATTGTTTGGGTGCTACGTCGGTAATGCTATAAATTTAGTATCCTTATTGTAAGTCAACTTTGCTTCCCCTTTCCCAAAAACATATGGGCATCGATTGGTAACGCGGCTATATGATGTTCGTATGCAATTAGCGATTATTTCTCCTTAGATTCGGGCGTCACTCGATCGGTAATGAGGCTAATAGAGTGTCCTTTGTTAAAAGCATTTGTTTTTGCATAAATGTGGCGTTCAGGTCATTAACCCGGTTGTACAAACGTCATATTTGTATGTGCATGTGTTAACCCTCACGGCTCACGGACACCCCATCACCTACGACGGACGTGTATTATGTATTTGGTAGAGTCAGGTACCGGGCTTGTCGGTCCAATAGGAAAAGGGTAAGAGTGATCGCCGATGAGAGGCGCACTCTAACTGGGACATTCAAGGGATTAGTTGGCTAAGCATGGGCGCCCAAGTGTGAATGGGGCAAGCCCATATAAAAGTCATTCTAAACCTAAAATGTAGTATTCTCTCATTTGTGCAATGCAAGAAAGGTGCTCTTGCTCCATCTCCTTCTGTACTAGTGTGTGTGTGTGTGTGTACTTGAGAGAGAGAGAGTGTGTGTGTGTGTGATCGAGCATTGCGGCGGCACGACGGGAGTGAAGCGGTTGAGCGCGACGTAGCGGCGTCTCCTTCTTCTTCGCGGCGAGGAATCCTCCACAGCAGGAGCATAGAGCGGTGAGTGACACACCATTGCCCTCTTTTGAGCTTACTAGTTAAGCTAGTTGTGTGCTTGGAGCCGTCTGTGGCTCTCACACAGTGTTAGGCAAGTCCCTTGCTTCGACAGTGCGGCAAGGAGCGCACATTTTGGCGCCATTGCCGGGGAATTGCCCTGCACTAAGCCCAAGAGGCACTTTGTGCTTCTTCAATGAGTTGTTTGTAGTAGGAAAGAAGAGGAAGAGGAAAAGGAATGAGTTATTTTTCTGCAACTTGTTAATTTCTGTATTGTCTGCAAGTTCTGTGATTTCTGCATAATCTTGTGTTTTCTGTTTGCACACAGTCTTTGCACAATTAGTAGTCGTTAGCTTGTTCGCAGTGAATGAGTAATTAGGTAGACAGTTAGCAATTTCTGTTTGCACACAGTCTGTACACAGTTTTCTGTTAAGGTTTGCTTGCACACAGTCTTTGCACAGTAAGGTAGTGAGAGAGGAAGTAGGTGGACAGTTAGCTCACTGTCAGTAAGCAGTTAGCAGAGTGGTTAACAGATTAGTTAGTAGATTAGTGAGTGGTTAGCAGCACTGTTAGTAAGTAGATAAGGTAGTGAGCTGTGAGCTGTTGACAGAGAGGTTAGGTAGGTGTTGACAGTGTGTGTGGCCAAGAAAGGGTCACCTAAACCGCGCGCGGTCGTCGCCTTTAAAAAAATATAATAATAAATAAATAAAATAAAAAAATCCAAAAATATTTAAGCGTGAGTGACTGGGGGGCTGCACTAAAATTTTGATCGGGATCGGGATCATTTCCCCAAGAGCGTGAGTGACTGGGGGGCTACACTAAAATTTTGATCGGGATCGGGAACAAGCCTAGGCCCAGGCCCAGGGCGCCTCAGTCCTCAGTCTTATGATATATACTAGACTCACTCTTATATATATACCCTACCCCCTCAAGAGGGAATGAGAGCATGTGGGGCAAGTCCTCCACTCTCCTCCCTTCTCTTCACACTTGCACCCTTAGACTTTCTAATTTGGGCCTAGTTCCCTACTAGAAATTGACAGTTTTAGGGATTCCGAGGGCATAAAGTGACCAAACGGAGGGTTGTAAAGCACGGCACGTCCCTCTGACCGAGAGCTCGTTTTGAGCTATCATACGTTCTATTCTATAGCTGGGTCAGAAAAAAAAGGACCAAAAAAAAAAAAAAGACTTGGGTTGCAAAACACCCAAAAATACTAGGTGAGCAGCCTTCACGGGCACTCACCGACACTTCTAGGGGATCCAAGTCATATGAACCTATGCTCTGGACGCGTGTTAGAGCATGAGCATATTGGTAGTGCCTCCATTTACGCAGGCACCCATTATTCCTCCACCCTAGGTTCTGGACCTTCAGCCGGGATCAAGGTAGCACGACCCAAGATCCTCATATCACGTCTAGTGATTCTTCCTCTGACTACGAAGTCATAGAGGGGTATCCTACACCAAACCCTGATAGTTCAAGTCAAGACATTCATGCCATGGGCCCACGGCGCAAGTCGAGCATGTTTAGCCGCTTAAAAGAGACCCTTAGTAGAGCTACTCGCTCCGAACATGCGGTTAATGAAATAAATGAAGAGAGTGGGGAAGTAAATTCGTCATTCATGCCTAAAATAGACCCTATGCTTCTTGAGAGTGTGCATGTGAATGCTCCATCCACTGCGCCTCCTGATCCTTTAGGACTATCTCCCTCTGAGGTTTACTACCCGATGGTAGGAGTCTTGCCGAAGTACAAGAGATCGAACGCTATATGCAAGCAACAAGGGAGAGGGAAATTGAGAACCTACGAAGTCTAGAACAAAGGCGAGCCCTGAAAGCAAAGGCTCCTATGACAACAATCATGCCAGCCGAGCAACCGAGTGCTCCCAAGGTAGCAGTCACGGAGGGGCAAGCGATGGGGAGCAATAATGCTTCCACTTCGAGGGAAACCTCCAGCACGCCAGGCCTAGATGGGATATTCCTAAATTAAAATTGGGAGTATGACCTACAAGCAGAAGCTTTAACTAATCGGTACATAGGACACACCTATCATGTGGGTTGGTTAGATGTTCTACAATCCACATCGGGTGCTACTAGCATAGATGAGCAACAACAGAAAGTCTGTGATGTCCTCCATAGGATTGTCGAGTTAGAAAGATAGAACACAGGGATCAACATGCCTAATGAGATTCTTGGATACGGGAAAGGCCAACCAACCAACCCTATCACAAATGGAGACTCCCTCAGTGAGCCCCATTGATCCTCCATATGTTGTTTCGCCAGGAGCCTCAGTACAATCTGAGCCCACAAGTGGCAGCTTTACCTTCCCAAATCTAGCTCATCTTTCTCTTAATGACACTACGGCTACCATGCATATCCCAGTGGTGAGCATGACAAGAAGTACACCATGGAGTTCATTTGTTAATACTACGCCGATGCCTAGTAGCACAGTGCCCCCAACTATACCTACATGTATGTATCAATCATGTGCACCTGTCGTACCTCAGCCTCATGTAGCTCCTACACCTCCAATTATTCCAAGAGCTTACAATCCACAATGGCATTATCCAAGCTCTTATACAAGTGGAGCCATGCCATTTAATAATAACATGCCATATCAGGCACCCCCTATGCCTAGGGCCACGCCTGTAAACTTTGGACCACCGTCTGGTACACCACCATACGAAATATGGGACCCAAGAGCCGCGCGTTTGCCAAGGCCAAGGCCAACTCCCATCTCACATGTGGTTCCAGGAGCACATATACCTATTATACCTGCTCAAATAGGAGATTTGGCAGCATTTGCTCAAACTATCGATCGCTCTATTGCGGAAAACATGCGTAATGCACCTGATAGAGAGCCTAGGAGCAAGGCAATTCAAGTAGCTAAGCTCACACAGAAATTCAGTGGAGACGAAGATGCTAGAAAGAATATGGAAGTCTTTGAACATGTGTGCGATTCCTTGGAAGAGCACAATGAGCTACATAAGTGTAAGGCTTTGAGTTTGACCCTAAGCGGAAAGGCTGGAGATTGGTATAGAACCTTAAGAGTAGAAGAGAAAACGATCTACTCTACTCTTAGGAGATTGTTCTTGAAAGAGCACATACGAGAGGGAGTACTTTGGGGTGTAGCCTCTCAGCTCCAGAAAGCCCAACGAGAAGAAGGTGAATCCGTGAGAGACTTCATTAGTCGCCTAAAGAATTTGAATTCTCGATGCAATCCAAACGAGCGATTCAACAACAACCAATTGCTCGATATATTCATTAGGGGACTACGACATGAAAAAATCTATAATGGCCTAGTCATTAGAGGTATCACTACTTGGGAAGAAGTCACCATGAATGCAATCCAATTGGAGGATAATTTAATGATTGCAGGAGAAAAAGTGTCTGCCGAGCCGAAGTCTAGTAGCTCGCAAGCGTCAAGGCATGAGCCAATGAAGATAAAGCCAATCGTGAAAGAGCAAACGATATCTGAGATGACTTTGGCAGATCTCACCAAGGCCATCCAAGAAAGCCTTAGGGGTAATCGTGCTCCACAAAACACTCATATGTATCCAAGAAGGGAGCTCAATTTGCTTGGGCCCACATACTACGAGTGAATGCCCTACTTTCAGAGTAAAGTTTAACGGGACTTGTAACGTGTGTGGTAGGTATGGCCATCAAGCGAAGGATTGCCTAATGCTTAAACGCATCATGGAAAATAGATCGCCTATAGCTTGGGCAGACTCACCTCGAGTTCCTGCATTGATGCCTACCCCACCCATGGAGCAACAGTTGCCATTACAGCACATGGTCCCTAGAACCCAAAATGTGGTCCAAACCACACCGTTTCCACCTCCAGTGCTAGGACCGCAACCCCCTCATCCAAGAGTTACACCTATGAACCAAATAGGTTGCGAGTCATCTAGTACTTATGTAGATTGCGAAGAGGACATAGACTCTAGTATCACCTATGGAGTCGACATGCTTGAGGAGTGTCCCATGTACTATATGGAAGACCATTGGGGACAAATCAAATCGGTATATCAAGCTACTGCGCTAGCAGCAAGAGGCCAAAACATTAATAGTTTTGCAGGAGACCACCTCTTCAGTGCTACGAATGTGGTGGACCACATCGAGTAGCTGAGTGCCCCATTAGAATGCAAAAGAATGCTGCACTAATGCAAACAAGTCAAGGGAGTGCATTGGCAATGCCAATACTCACTTGTAATCGTTGTGGCATAGATCATTTGATCGCACAGTGTCCTAACAATCCAAACGCACCGAAAATCACACCATTGAACTTAATAGAGATTGTTGATGGGACACCACCAACTATAAACATAGCACCAGTGAATGCACTCACACGGTCGATGCTCCAAAAGCAAAATTACATCCTCGAAGAGAGAGATGTTGCATCCATTGGCCGAGCGAGAAAGAAGAAAACACGAAGAAAGAAATCCCTTAATGCTTCTAGCTCAAAACCTAGTTCAAAGACTAACATAGGGACAGGAGAGGATCCCGTGTATATGAATGACCCTGAGGATGACTCAGATTCGATAGAGACCACGGAGACCAAAACTGTTACTACAAAGGAAAAAGCCAGTGAGGAGGATCACGAGAGGGAATTACGACGAACACCAAAAGAGTATTCAAAGTTAAACCACCCAGTTGCGAACCCCCAAGATAAGCCACGAGAGACAAAAAATGAGGATTGCAAGACAAAGATTGGAACCTATCCAAACCCAACAGTGGAAATTGAACGAGTCCAACAACTGAGGGGTTTGGTGGAAGAAACTCAATGAAAATTAGAACCTGAACCCAAACATATCTAGATGTCGAACACAGTGTTTCCCACACAAGTTCAACCTCACAAGAACTACAGGCCGTTAGCTATACCCAGTATCATTTGGGAAGAGAGTGAGGGTAGGACATCTGAAAGTGGACACACACCTTTACTACTAGAGAGAATGTTTGGTGAGGGAATACCCGACCCCCTTGAGGAAGTGGAGATTCCATCTTCACCATTCTCTTGTCAGGGTCCTATGTCCCACAAGATGCCATTAAATGTTTCCAAGTTGATGGATTTCATGTCCTCAAAAATACGACGACTATCATATCTAAGTTATACGGAGATCCAGAATTATTCCTAGCACTACGAGCGTTTCTCAATGGAGAATTACAGGCCGGATTACCACAATTTGCACATATGAACAAACCTGACTCGGTAATGAATGATGAGGAACATTTAGCACCACCATCTGACCTAGCGGGAAATGAATCTGTAATTGAAATACCCGTTAACAAGTTGGGGCAATACTTTGAAGGTGATGAATCTAATGCTACTCTACCAATCACTACTAAAGGATTAACTGTAAAGGGGGTCCTTGACGGTGGTACGGGAGTCAGCATGGTGACAAAGAGTTGTTGGGAGTCTATGGGGAGACCTCACCTTGAAGCCACAAGCGTAGTGGTAAAAATGGCTAATGGATCTATTGTTACGCCTATTGGAATGCTAAAGGATCTCAGGATCAAGGTCTTGGGACATAAGGTAAGGCACACTTTCATTGTTATGGATTTTTCCAAGTATCCTATGTCATTTGAGATGATCTTAGGGCGTCCATTCATGAGGGAAGCAAAAATGGTGCATGACTGGTCCAAAAATCACGTCTACTTACAGTTCAAAGACTCTGTCATTCGAGTTGATCTTTTAAGTGGTCGAACGCATCCTCTAGGAAATAAATTCATCATTGATAATCAATCAGACACAACAATTCACTCAGCTCCATTACAGTATTGTTACACGTGTAACGAAGACACGGATATTGGGGAGAACTCTCCTTATATGGATATCCTACCCGGAATGGCTGAGTCAGACAATGTCGATTGGGTACACCTAGCGGCAACTATAGATAGATGGGGAGCTAGAGGAACAACCTGGGTAACACCAGATGGGGAAGAGATACCACACATTGCACCAGTAAACATGTTAGGTGTAGCGCATGTAACATCCGATGATAAGAAAGAGGCACACCTACCTGAGAGTGAAACTGATGATTCCTCAAAGGCTTCAGGCCAATACACATCAGAAACGGAATCTCAGGGAGAAATGGATTCAGAACCTGAGGAAACATCGAGTGAACCAAGTATAGAAACTAAACACTCAAGGCCTAGTACGACCATCTATGGTAATTTATATGAGAGTGAAGAAGATACAAGCGAAGACCTATCAGGCGAGTCGAGTTCAAACATTTACCAAAATCAAAACCTTAACAAGAACAAAGTTCATATAAGAGGCGACGATATCGAGCAAATGTGAGAGCTAGGATAAACAAGGAAAGATCTACTGCAGAATGGCTTAGCTATCTAGGGGCATGTGATGCTCATCAAAAGCTAGTAGACAATTGGGGTGAACATCTCCAGAGTGTCATGTGGTGCAGCCCGCGACGCATTGACCTCGCTCAATTGGAGGTTACAGAGCCGAAATTGAGTCGAACTATAAGAAGACGTCAAAATCGAGAGTTAGCACAACAACAAAAGGAGGCAGAACTAAAAGAAAGGTCTCCGTCAGGACAAGAGCCTGCTGACTTACATACGGCTCCTGAAAATTTTAAATCTTATACCACGGGGGAGCGAAAGGTTGTGTATGCCAAAGCCCAACGAATACCTACCAATGGAAGCAGTGGAGTCTATGATGGTCCAGCAGTAGTTAAAGAGATAGAATTAGCAGAACCGGGTGAGGAGTCTAAACCAGACTTTATTGCTCAAGACCTTACTGAAACTGAAGAGGTTGTACTTAAGGAGCTCCTCAAGGAATACAAGGATATCTTTGCTTGGACATATCATGACATGAAGGGCGTTCCACCTTCTGTGGTGCAACATACAATTCCCATGATCAACATTGCTAAACCCGTCCAAGAAAGACCCTATCCAATGAATCCTAAGTATGCCAAAATTGTACAAGAGGAGATTGAAAAACTTATCCAATGTGGATTCATATACCCTATTGAGCACTCAGAATGGGTTTCTCCAATAGTCATTGTGCCAAAAAAGAATGGGAAACTAAGAGTGTGCGTGGACCTCAAGAAAGTTAATGCAGCTACTAAGAGAGATCATTATCCCTTGCCATATTCAGAACATGTTCTTGAAAGAGTTGTGGGCAAGGAAGCTTATAGCTTTTTAGATGGGTACTCTGGTTATAATCAAATCACAATTGCATTAGAGGACCAAGCTAAAACTGCTTTTATCACAGAGTTTGGAGTGTTTGCATTTCGTGTTATGGCTTTTGGCTTAACAAATGCCCCTGCTACATTCCAACGATTAATAAACACTACGTTCAAAGAATTTCTAAGGGAGTTTTGTGAAGCTTTCTTAGACGACCTTTGTGTTTATTCTTCTTGGGAGAAGTATTTGCTATATCTACGAAAAATATTTGAAAGGTGCAGATTTTATCGCATCTCATTGAACCCTTTTAAATGCCAATTTTGGGTTAAGCATGGAGTCATTCTAGGGCATATAGTGTCCAAGAACGGGATATCCACAGATGAGAGTAAGATTAAATCCATTGCTGATTTGCCACCACCTACGAACTATAAAGGAGTTCAAAGATTTATGGGCCATGTTGGTTATTATCGAAGGTTTATTTTAAACTTTGCTGAGATAGCGCGTCCATTGTACAAGCTTCTTATCGAGTTTCATTGGACGGAAGAATGTCATCAATCTTATGAGTTATTAAAGAAGGCCCTAACAAGTGCTCCAATCCTATGAACACCTGATTGGAATGTACCTTTTCATGTGCATATTGATGCATCAAACTTTGCTATTGGGTGTGTTCTAACTCAACCAGGAGAAC
Source organism: Adiantum capillus-veneris (assembly GCF_014529385.1). Lineage (NCBI taxonomy): Eukaryota > Viridiplantae > Streptophyta > Polypodiopsida > Polypodiales > Pteridaceae > Adiantum > Adiantum capillus-veneris. The sequence continues at coordinate 181,389,608 of NC_140933.1, read as the reverse complement.
ATAAATTGGACTACCCTATTAGCTTTGCAAGTCGCCAATTAAATGATGCCGAGATGAACTACACTACTACAGAGCGCGAAGGTCTAGCTATGATTTACGCAGTAAACAAATTTCGCTATTACCTTCTTGCTACCAAGTTTGTGTTTTATGTTGATCATCAAGCATTGCTATATTTGGTAAACAAGCCGTGTTCCACAAGTCGAATTACACGATGGTTGTTAATTCTTCTTGAGTTTGATTTCACCGTTGTTGTGAGGCCTGGGAGGAAACATGTCATGGCGGATCATTTATCTCATATCCCTAATGGCGAAGCTCCTACGGGGTTTGATGATGAATTGCCTGATACTCCTTTGTTCATTGTTGAGACAATGCCTGAATGGAGTGAAAATATTGTTAACTTCTTAGTTAATGGTTTTCCAGCCAAAGAGCTGCAAAAAGATATAGCTCGAAAATTAATCAAGGAATGCGAACCCTATTGCTTACTGGCTGTAACTCTCTATAAGAGAGGAAAAGATGATGTTCTTAGACGTTGTGCCCGCGAGGATGAGTATTTATATGTTCTACAAGAGGCACACATGGGCGTAGCTGGTGGTCACTTTTCAGGAAAGTTGACTGCCCGAAAGATCTTACAGTCAGGCTATTGGTGGCCGACTCTGTTTAAGGATGCATCACTTTTTGCAAAGGGATGTGATGAATGCCAACGCTTCAAGAAGCCACAAAGAAGGGATAGGATGCCTCTACATCCCATCAAGGTAACCCAACCATTTGAAAAGTGGGGCTTAGACTTTGTAGGACCGATTAGTCCGGCTGCACGTAACACGCAATCACAATATATCATTGTGGCTACCGACTATGTAACTAAATGGGCCGAAGCAAAAGCAACACGAAAGGCGGATGCAAAAACAACAGCTAAGTTCCTCTTTGAGAACATTATCACACGTTTTGGATGCCCCTTTGAACTTGTGAGTGACAATGGAACTCATTTTATAAATGAAGTAATAAAAGAACTCACATCAAACTTCATGATATCTCACCACAAGTCTACACCCTATTATCCCCAAGCAAATGGCCAAGCTGAGAGTACCAACAAAACTCTCATCTCCATTTTGACAAAGACTTGAGGCTCATCGCACTGATTGGGACCTAAAGCTTACATCAGCTTTATGGGCTTACCGTACTGCGTATAAAGTTGTTATTAATTGCACACCGTTTAAGATGGTGTATGGCCAAGAAGCAGTTATGCCATGGGAGTTTGTCATTCCTAGTCTTTGAGTAGCTTCTCAAGAAGGTTGGGATGGTAACCTCTTAGTTTGAGCGATTATATATCCTGGAAAGGCTAGATGAAGAGAGGCAATTAGCTGTGCGAAATGCTCTAGTGGAGAAGGATAGGAGAAAGAAGTGGTTTGATAGCCATTTAAAAGATAAATACATCAAGGTTAGTGATAAAGTTCTTATGTACGGGGTACGTAATGAAAAGAAGAAATTGAAATACGTTGGTAAGGGACCATATCGAGTGTGTGAAATTACCCCGCAAGGTACCATTCGTGTGGAGACTCTAGATGGAGTTGAAACCATTGGATTCCTTAATGGGAGTAAATTCAAAAGATATTATGATCCTCTAAGCCAGGAAGAGTTGCAAGCCATCCATCAAAAGAAGGCTGCCAAGGAACAAGCAGAGCTTAGAAAAATCCAAGCAAGAGTTGAGGCTCGAGAACGACAACAACGTCTTAGACGCCAACGAGAGGCTAATCTGGGAATCACGCAAGCATTTTTCGAGGACACAGATGAGGACTCATTAGAATCTGAGCCACCCCTATGATACCCAATTGAGCTAAATAGCCCCTATGGGAAAGTACTATACAATGCCTTATTAGATACGAGAGCTAAACACAATTTGTTATCCTATGGAGTTTGGTGTCAATTAGGGAAACCGACCCTATCCCCGAGTACGATGCAAGTCAAGGGCATTAATAAAAAGAAAACTGCTATTCTTGGAGTCCTTCAAACCCCTGTTGTCTATGACAATGAAAGCATAGGGCAGAGGTTTCTAGTCATGCCCGCAGGAGCTATGGAAGGCAACGTAAACCTGGGACGCACGTGGATGTTGGCAACCAAATGCACTATTGATTGGGATACTGGTAGTGTCACGACGCGACCACCGACTCTTACCCCTATCATTCAAGCAAAGTCACCTACGTTGTAAACGCTCGCAAAGTTGAACGATAGCCAACATTCACAAGCCAAGGTGGTTAACTTGTCTTTGCCGGCTACCCATGAACCTAGCACTTCAACACTTGTAGTTGCAGCAAGTAGTAATATTGCATGACTCAACCTACACGACCTACGAGTACATATCAATGGGTCCCCAAGGCCTTACTTCCAACTACCTCAACCCTCCCATCCATTCCAAGAAAAAATTTCCCTGGAAAACCAAGAGCGCGCTCTAGGAGAGTCAAGACCAAATCATGACGGATTCCAAAACGACTATTAGAAGCCCAAGGCTACTATGATGGAAATGAGCAAATTTGGGTACCTAAACGTAAAATGTGTCCTTCCCTATCGACAACAAACCCATATGAGTCAAACAGTGTAACGTTAAAGCCAATGGCAGACCGTGGGAAGGGAAAGATCACAGAATGCTACACACCTAGTCCAGAGTAAGTTTGGGCTCCAAGGCAAAACCAATTTATTCCACCTAGCTCAGGAAGGGGGGAGTTCCATGAAGCTTCTAGCTCCTCATGTAATACATCCATAGAGGTAAAACCCTCTACACAGCCTCCACCTACAATAGTGGACCTCCATGAAGCTACAAAGGAATCCACACCTTCCAGTGTTTAAGAATCACTTGATGAACCACTTCAAGTTCGATCCTGGGAGAGTACCTTACCACCCTTGCAACTCGACGAGGCACCTAAGGTAACAGAAAACTACTGGCAAAAATCTTCACCTATAACAACTTGGAACAACTGGTTTCAAAGGGTGACGACATCATTTCAAACGGTATGATCTACCCAAGGAAGGGGGGAGTGTTTGTGGACATCCACTATTCACTTGCTTCCCTCTCAACCTTTCTCCCTGACCTCTTAATCTCCAATCTTAGGGAATGTATATATAAAGCCTTATACTCACAAAAACAAGATAAAAAAGTAAAAGAGCAAGAGCCATAACACAAAATCATAAAAACAAATTATGCACAAGAACACGACCCTTGTAATATTTGCACTCTAACCATCATCTATTTGCGTGTACAGATATGGCTAGTACGCTAGAGTCATCCACTCCTGCCTTGGGTGAGAGGTACCCTCGTTACTTTTCACAAATATTTCACATGGTCTTTCCAATACTTGCATGTGAATGGGATTTGATAGGTACGCTAGCATGTGAGAGGAATTTTGAGGAGTTAGAATGGCTGATACGTCTCTTGACCACGTCTGATCCATACTTAGTAGAGAGCATTTCTCCCATTGCACAAGCCTACCCTTTTGACCAAGATGACTATAGGCGTCTAGTGACCTTCTTAGTAAACATGGGCACCTATAATGAAGAAGAAAATTTACAGGACTACACGGATGGCACATATGGTCTCATCGATGATGACTTTGTTTATCTCGATGACGAGGATAGGGGTTTAGCCTTAGGGTTTCCCCCCAACCTCTACAATATCCTATTCCCTTGACTCTCTAGAGGGAGTGCAAATAATTAGGTTATGGTTCCTTATGTTTTTTGTTGTGTTCAATAAGTGTTGGTACCTTTTCCCACTAATGTGCCTCCTGGAGGTATTTCTTTTGTTTCCTAGTGTGTACACGAGCGTGTTGCTATTGATAGGATTTGGACCTTCATGGAACCTTTCTCTCGTTCACACTTCAGATCAAGCACGACCATCAACACAAACAGGTGTTTTTTGTCCATTAGCATTGCCCCTATCTATTTTGCATCCATGTTTGTCTGCTTTAATTGTGATTGGTAGCCTAATATTCACCGCATTTGCTTAGTATCAAACATTTAATTCAATGTAATTTTTTGTCATAATCACTTGTCTAGGTTTAAAAATCAAGCAGTCCGACTAAGCTAGTTTGACCAAGCTAGGTGTTAGAAATCTTCTCTTAATACGATGGGGAATGCCTTCCTAATAAGCAATGGTTACTTAGGTTCTTAATCCGATTCAGGCAGCATTGTGTGAAATGTACTAGGGCTTTCTAGTGGGCTTGACCCTATTGACCTTTAGCTTAAGTATTATAAAGGGAGTTTACTAGTGTGATGAGCCTGGGGAGGTGTATCAGAGTTATATGACCCCCCAAAGCTACAAAATTAAAATGATGAAAACAAACAAAACAAAAAATATCAAAGTGACACAATGTAAATTTTTAAGCTGGAAGAGAAATCCCTGCTTAAATTGGTACTCCACTCACATGTATCGCCTATGATACTAGAGCCCTAGAGGTTCCCAGTGTGGGCGCTTTTCCTTCAAAAGCAAAAAACCCAAGGCATACAAAATAAGCACACACATCAAAATTGAATCACTGTGGAAAGACTTTGGGGGGTCAAAGCAAAGGTAATCAGTCAGGCGATGATTTCATGAGAAATTCCTTTTATCGTAGCTTAACTACAAGGTCCTCTAGGTATAGCCTCTAGTCAGCCCTCGAACATGAAATACTTGGCTCTTGTGATTAAACAACTTAATTAACCAGAGAAAATTAAGAAGCTTACCCATGGTATTAATAGTCTATCTCTAGTGCCTTTCAACCGTTAAATTAGCGACCCCAGACTTGTTGAATTTTTTACCTTTACATCTGTTTATGCATTTGATTATATTGCAATTTAATGTTTATTTGCTGACAAATTGTTTAAATTTCTGTTACCAATCGATTTGTCTGCCTAAAACTGCATATGCTTTTTAATCGATTATGAGAATGCAATTACTGTACCAATGTTGTTTGATTTTGCAGTGATTGAAGAAGGCTAAGGACATTCATCTCAAATGCTCTTCCACCTCGACAAACGAGCTTCAACTCAATAGCTTCCGAGGACGGAATCTACATCAAGAAGGGGGGCATGTTAACCCTCACGGCTCACAGACACCCCATCACCTACGACGGATTTGTATTATGTATTTGGTAGAGTCAGGTACCGGGCTTGTCGGTCCAATAGGAAAAGGGTAAGAGTGATCGCCGATGAGAGGCGCACTCTAACTGGGACATTCAAGGGATTAGTTGGCTAAGCATGGGCGCCCAAGTATGAATGGTACAAGCCCATATAAAAGTCATTCTAAACCTAAAATGTAGTATTCTCTCATTTGTGCAATGCAAGAAAGGTGCTCTTGCTCCATCTCCTTGTGTACTAGTGTGTGTGTGTGTGTGTGTGTGTGTGTGTGTGTGTGTGTGTGTGTGTGTGTGATCGAGCATTGCGGCGGCACGACGGCGGTGAAGCCGTTGAGTGCGACGTAGCGACGTCTCCTTCTTCTTCGCGGCAAGGAATCCTCCACGGTAGGAGCATAGAGCGGTGAGTGACACACCATTGCCCTCTTTTGAGCTTACTAGTTAAGCTAGTTGTGTGCTTGGAGCCGTCTGTGGCTCGCACACAGTGTTAGGCAATTCCCTTGCTTCGACAGTGCGGCAAGGAGCGCACAGCATGTGCAATTAATTTTTTAAGTATTAAGTATATGAAATACTTGGTCGGTAACACGGCTGTGAAGAGTATTTCATATATAAATGTTTGAATTGTTTGATTTTGTTGTTTTTAAGTGCCCATATGAGATTATATACTGGCTAATCATATTCAAAAGAATGCTTTATTCATCAATCATCACTATTTTAAATGCTACATTTACATAAATTATATGCAAAAAAGTATTTGCACACAAATTTGTATTTTAAATATTCATTTTTATCTTTTCAAAGGACCTCAAGCATTATCGCTATTTTGAATGCTTCATTTACATAAACTCTCTGTAAAAAAGAATTTGCACACAATTTGCATATTAAATATTCTTTTGTATCTTTTTAAAGAGCATGTATCATCACTATTTTGAATATTACATTTACATAAATTCTCTGTAAAAAAGAATTTGCACACAATTTGCATGTTAAATATTCTTTTGTATCTTTTTAAAGAGCATCAATTATCATCGCTATTTTGAATGCTACATTTACATAATTTCTATGAAAAGTGTGTGAACACAATTTGCATGTTAAATATTTATTTCTATCTTTTTAAAGAGCAAGACATTCTTTGCATTTTCCTAACCCGATTTGTATACTTCCAATGTTTTAAATGAGCTAAAATAAAATTAACAATATATACATCACGATACATCACGAGACTTTAAATTGTTTTAAATTTTTAACATGTTCTATTAGATCTAGATAATTTTATTATGAATGACATATTTATTGTATTTTACACGTGCAAACATACCATTTAAAGTCAAAATGATTATCAACCTGAATAAATATAATCTTGCTGAATTTTTTGAAGTCTTTAAGTCAGTGTGTGCTGAAATGTTCCAGATTGTTAACATGTATTGTTTGATCTGGATGAAGTTCTTATAAACCACTTGTTTGATCTGCATTTTACACGTGTAACATATTGCAATTTTAAGTGAAGATTGTTTTCAATTTTTATCAATATTTCCATGCACATTTCTGAAAGTCTTCAAGTCGTGGTTAAGGGTTTGCCTAAAATAGTGTGAGAGTGTTAGTGCAGTGTGCAACCATGAATTTGTATTTGATATGCTATTTTTTATTTTCGAGTGTAAATATGACGTCAGATCAAAAGAAAAGCATTATGCGTACCATTCGTAAAGAATGTATTTTGGCAATCTCATCATGTGCAGATGGTCGCATACAATAGATTAGTGAAAGTGGTGTCTTTATCAAAGACCTCACTAGCGCTATATGGGAGAACACAGAGCGCAAGCTGCGAGGTGAAGGCCAATACGAGTTATTGATTCAAACAGGGATTCGAGAATTTGACTCAAGCTGCCATTCATCAAAGGCCGTGCAATTGAATGTGTCCATCACAATGCATTTATTGTGGAGAAGTGACTCCAATATATAAAAGTGCGTGTAGAACCGAGTTTCAACAGAAAGTTTCAACATCACTGACATGCGCATTTTATACAGATCGAGCACTCTTTGACGTTTCAAGATAAATTTCACAACCGTCACGATGTGTCAATTATTTTGGCGAACCATGTGGTTTCTTCACTAGTGTACCAATCCTTCAGCCCCAAGTTTAAGCTGTGCGTATTACAACCATTGGCAAAAATATATGAAAAGCACTTCTTTATTAATTTAATGGGGTTTTTACAATTCTTTGCGTTGGCCATGACTACATGAACGACATGTTCAGCACCAATTTCCTTAATTACATTAATTAAGACCTCAGAAATATGTTTGCCACTTTTAATTGCACCAGAACTACCAATCGCCTTTATAAACATTTCTCCCTTTGGACAAACCAGCATTACATTGATCAACAATCTTCTTTGAACATTTTATCAGCCATCACTCACAATTGTGCATCATGAAAGCAAAATATTTCCAAGTATTATTTTGCCAACATGCTCTTTGACTTCGATGTAACATTTGTCCAAGAAAACATTTCGTATCGTGTGATAAGAAGGAGCTGAAAATCCTAGACCAAACTCCCCGATTTTCTTCCAAGCAGCCTTCCAATGATTGTTGTCTACCATGACCAAAGCACTTCCAGTGAAGAATATTGCTTTGGCAAGTGCAGTTTGTGCTTCTTCTAGAGATTGCACTCAAAAGCTTTGATGTAATGATTTTTGACGCATTTGACCAAGTCCACCTTCATTGTGACGCTTAAAAGAAATGCTGTTGAAATTTTCTCCCCTGCGCAAGTTGATCTCCAAGGTTAGTTGGCGTCATTACAGGATCTGCGGAGTTAATATTTGGCTCTGAGAACTTATGACTTACAACCACAGAGCTATATATATGTTGTCTCTTGCCACCCTTTTCCACGAGCTCTTCTCTCAAACGCTTTGCCCAGAAAATGGTCCCTAATACGTGGTGCACCACCTGATTTTGTTGTGAGACAAAATTTACATTGTCAATCCATATATCGGCCGCACATGTTGTGAGCATAATCCCACTCTTTGTCAGGAGCTTTTTTTTTCTTTGGCTTCTTCGTACCACTTGTGCCCATATTTTGCTCCATTACTTTTAAATTAAAACTGAAGACAAAAGAACCAGATGTTCAGTTTTTGAAATATTTTTCTTATTTTCAATATATATTAGAAAACCATTCAATATGAAAGTAACCAAAATACATAATATGAGATTTTCAATGCACGCTAGTCTATCCACATATCGATCAACTATGTGTGAGCAAACATACACATTGCAATACACTCTATGCATGGCATAATAACTATGCTATGAATTTCTCAATGCAATTATTATTATAACAATTATTTATATGTCCACTTGATTTGCAAACAATACACATCTAATTTCAAATGCTACAGAGAATAATCAACTTCTACACTGAACGATGTTAGTTGTTTGCAAAAAACAAACAAAAGCAATAAAATATATGATTGGTCATTTCATGCACTAATAATCTATCATAATACATAATGCACTCTCTGTATAAACCAATGCATGAACTAATGCAAACAAATCTTCAATATAATCACACAAATATGAGGACGACTTATATCCAATGAAGGGTTGTAGCCCCCGATGCAACCAATTCAATATATAAAAGCTATTTTGACCCAATTAAGAATTATAGCTCTTATATTGTGGGGTGACAGTGTATGTCAACTCAAATCTATGATGCTGAAAAATGTAAGACTTCAAAGATCTTTATATGCCCAGTACATTAGTACAGGACATGCAACCCTTGACTATCGACTCGTCATTTACATATTCTTATCTTCTAAAACCAATCAATATCTAATTATCTTAAATGATTTTCTCATATTAAACTGATCATTTAATGTGGGGAAGTGCCAGGGGAGAAAAAGCTAGAATATTGGTTAAGCTAGCAGACCGGCCACAGTAGGGATCCAAAGGAGGGAAAATAGGGATCCAAAGGGGGGGCCATCTACAAAAGAGCCATGTGCAACAATGGGCTAAAAAGACCCTAAGGTTTAGCCCATTAAGACTTCCAAAATGCTAAGGTTCCAAAATTCAAAGGTTGTGTCCAAAGGTCAACCCTAGGGAAAATTGGATGCTTTGTGTGTGCCCTAAAAGTCTTTGCACATCCCTACATGGGAGGGGGCGAGCCCCAAAGGTAGGGGATGAGAGAGAAAGCCACACACACACACACACACACACACACACACACACACACACACACACACACACACACACACAGAGGCTCCCTTTACACAAAGGGAATGAGGGACACATGTCAGCTCCCTAGCCCAGAAGGCCACAAGGTGTGCCCAATTCCTATTGGAAGACCCTTGAAGTGGACCAATGAGAATTAAGCTAGAGTAAATTTAGTTTAATTAATTTAAAAACATTTAATAAAAGAAACCAATGAGAATTAAGTCTCCTAGAAGACTATTGGGCAGTCTCCCAAGGGGTCCAATGAGCATTCAGGAGCCCAATGGCTTGCCTGATTCCTATTGGCCAAGAGGCAAAGGGGTCCAATGAGAGTTTAGTTTAATTATTTAATTACCTAAAGCTCTCACAAAAGGGGAAAGGGGGACACATGTCAGAAGGCTATCACTTATGTTGCTTAACACCCATTGGCTTGACTTGGGGAGGGCCAATGAGGCAAAAGCCAGACCAAATTAGCAGCAAGGGCTCGCCCAAGAGAGAGAGGGGGCTGATTTTTGCAAGGCATTATCACACACACACTCACACAAGCTCATGTGTGAAGAAAGAATACTCTATCTCCTCCCAAGCTTTAATGGAGAGCTCATCACCTACTCCAAGCTTGTGAGATAGAAGCCTACATCAACATTCTCTTGGCATGTGGATGCAAATCCAACCAAGAGCCAAGCTACAATGCATGCTCACCTTCTCTACCAAGCTAATTACTAAGCTAAGCTATGCTAATATGAGTGATTATGTGAGGAGATGTACATCTTTCTCGCAAGATACTCCTTCTTCCTCTCAATCTACTCTCATACCCTGCTAGCTCTCACCATCTTCGAAGGTGTGTGAGGTCTTGGGTCTGAGAACGGGGATAATTCAAGTTGTGTTTGATTAAATGTTTTTCTTAGTGCATGAAGCTTCCATCTTCATTGCACTAGCTAGTCTTGAAGGAACACAAAGAATTGTATTGTACAATGTCTCTCTTGATGGGAGAAACCATAATACAAAGCCTTTTGGAGGGGGGACCGGCTCCATGCAAATCCGGTCCTCAATTGTTGTCAATAGCTTAATTTCTCTCTCTTTTGAAAGTATTGTTGATGCTATCTAACTAGGTGTTATGCTTTTTGTTGCTCTCTCCACCCAAGCACTCTTGTAATTCTCATTAGGAATCTACTCTAATGAAATGCCCACTATGTTCATGCTAATTTCCGCTACACATAAGATTTTAGGCCATTAAATGTTACATTGGTATCAGAGCTCAAGGTTTCTCTTTTCTTCCTCAAGAAGGGAGGTCCTCAAGCTAGCTACAAATGGTTGGTATTATTAATTGCCTGTGAGTAAGTAGAATAGGGATTTTTCAGCCTTGCAGTGCGCCTGCCTTCGTGCAGTTAACGGGGCATCACCGTCGAGAGCTATGGTCTTAATAGTGGAGTCCTACGGGGCTTGCCTAAGGCTTAACCACTATTGAGCTATTAGAAGCTTGACAGGAGCTGGTGCTGTTTTGGTGTCGAAAGACCCTCTCTTCTATTCCTTGCAATTAATGGTATTCGAGCCGCGAGTACAGTAGCTTGAGTGCTTTTTCTAAAGGGGTAAAGAGGAGTAGCAACTAGGGCTTGAAGTGCCAAAGTACACCTAAAAAGTTTACACCTAAAAGTTGTTAGAATGGCTGACAATAGTAAAGAGAGTGAAATTAATGTTGATAACTTTGATTTTGCTCATGAGCAAGCTACTAATGATGCTTCAATGCTTGTTAACTATCTTGTTTCTAGGCTTCAACAAGCCATGGGCAATCCATCTCTCCAAAGTGAAGTGCAACGGCAGCTCCATGCTCATGGGATTCTTCAAGCTAATCACCATGACAAGAGAACACCTAGGAAGCCTCCTTGTGAGACTACCAAAAGAGGTCTCTCTCCGATTTGGGAAGAAGAAGAGGATCCTTATGAAGGGCTCAAGAATTTACTTCTTGATGATGCATCTCCTTCCCAAAGGAGAACTCAAGAGCCTCCACCGAAGGAACGAGAAAGAAGCGAGTCTCCCGCCACCTCGGCGGAGATGGCTCCACGAAGACGGCGGGCTAAACGCTCTCCATCACCACCAAAGCGGAGAAGACCATCACACTCTTCTCCACGCCATAATTCAAAGAGGGATGATAAAAAGCAAGAGAAGAAAAAGGCGAGAAAGAGGACACCCTCTTCTCCATCTTCTTCATCCTCTTTCTCTTATGAAAGCTATGGTGAAGACGACAAAGATCAAGACAAGAAAAAGGCGAGAAATAGGTCACCCTCTTCTCCACCTTCTTCAAATTCTTCACCTTTTGAAGAAAGTGATGGTGCACCTTTTGAACCATCAAAAAAAAGAGGCCATAGGAAATCCTATGCCGCATGGAAGAGGTCGTCCAAGCTGAAGAAATTCAAAGAGGGAGGGAAGAGCATCTCTTTCCTTACCTATGATGGCACATTTGGTGCTACGGACAAAGTCTTGGCCTTTATCCAGCAATTCGATGCGGCGTTTGGAGATGAGGGCTTCACGGAGTCCTCTAAGCTACGCCATGTAGCTATGCACTTTCAAAAGTCCGCCAGACAATGGTGGTCTAGCCTACGAGCCAACGGTGAAGCTCCACGAACATGGAAAGCTTTAAGAGCTTCCATTATGAAGCAGTTTTTGGCCACCGATGCCAAAGACAAAGTACTCACCGAATGGCGAAGCTTAAAGCTCTCTCCCAATGAATCTATCCACAAATATGTAGACAAGTTTTGGGACCTACAACTCAAAGCCACTGTCTTCAAAAAGTTGGATTTTGGAGAGCAAAAGCAACAATTTTGTGCGGGCTTAACCGAAGAAATGGCGGAGTATGTCAACTCCCAAAGACCACGTACCATATCGGCGGTAATACACCACACTATGGTCGCCTCTCGAATCAATTTCCAAACGGGGGCAAAAAGAAATAATAAGCCCCCGGAAAACAAGGGTTCCAATGAACCTAAGGGGAAGGACAATGTCCAAAAGTCTCCTAAGGGCAATTCCAACAAAGCTAAAGAGAAGGGAGTTTACAAAGGAAAGAATAAACTCTCTCCTGAAGAGCTTGAGCGTTATCGTAAGGATAACCGGTGTTTCAAGTGCGGCGAACAAGGGCATGCGTACCGCGCTTGTCCCCAAAAGAACAACCGCCAAGATCCTCCTAGAGCTTCTTTGGTTGAAATCCAAGAGGAGGAGACTCACCAAATTCACCACAAAGGATCTCCTCTATGCCATGCTTGGGGAAAGGTAAGAGAACATGATGCTTTTATTCTCTTTGACCCTGGTTCTACTCACAATTTTATATCTATGGAGTTAGCCACCAAGCTAGGCATACAATCCTACGAGATGGGAGATGTCCTACCCGCAGACAGTGCCTTCAAGGGGCAAGAAGCTTCAGTCACTCCCTTAATTGGGAAATTGAGGCTTCATGTCCAAGGCTATTTGGACAAAGAGGACTTCTTTATCTCTCCTCTCAAGCATGAGGATGTAATCCTAGGGGCACCATGGTTTGACCGCCTGGCTGCCGATGTTAAATTTCCTGAAAGGAGAATCTCCTTTAAGTTCAGGGAAAAAGACATGTATATAGATGCTAAGGAAATGGGTAACACCATCCCCATTGTACATACACCAGCTTTCAACAAGTCAATAAAGAGCTCTATTTCCGTGTACATGATTTTTGTTAAAGACTCTCAAAATGAACCTAATGCTTTAGCAAAAGAAAATAAAAGCAACCAAAAGGAATTAGAGTTATCCAATTTTCTCAAGGGGTTTCAAGATGTTTTTATTGACGACATCCCTTGTGAGCTACCTCCTAAACGAGGTAATGATGACCATGCAATTGAACTTCTTCCAGGAAGTTCACCGCCCAATAAACCTCCTTATAGAGTTTCTCAAGCTCAACAAGAGGAGATTATGCGGCAAGTGCATGAGTTAGTTGAGAAGAGTATGGTTAGGCCAAGCTCATCTCCATTTTGCTCACCTGTGCTATTAGTGCAAAAGAAAGACGGCACATATCGTATGTGTGTCGACTATAGAGCACTAAATAGGATCACTATCAAGAATAGGTTTCCCGTTCCACGGGCAGAAGACCTATTTGATAAGCTACAAGGATCGACCTACTTCAGTAGGGTTGACCTAAAAAGTGGCTATCATCAAATAAGGATAGTTGATCAAGACATTGTAAAGACCGCATTTCGTACTACATTTGGTCTTTACGAATACATTGTCATGCCTTTTGGCTTGACCAATGCACCAGCCACATTCAACCGCTTGATGGAGAAGCTGTTCAGGCCTCATTGAACCTTCACTGGAGTGTTCTTTGATGATATTATCATCTACTCTAATTCATTGGAGGAACACAAGCAACACCTCCAGGTAATATTTCAAGTTTTAAGAGAGAATAAACTTTATGTTAATCGAAAGAAAAGTGAATTTTTCTTGCAAGAGATTCAGTATTTAGGTCACATTATCTCTCAAGATGGCATCCAAATGGATCCATCCAAGTTAGAGGTAATAAAGGATGGCCTAAACCAAGGAATCTTCATGAATTAAGAAGCTTCATAGGTATGTGTGCATACTATAGACACTTCATAGAAAAGTTCTCACAAATTGCGGGACCATTACATGACCTAACAAAGAAAAGCGTTAGGTATACATGGTCTGCTAAGGAGAACAATGCTTTCGAAAAGCTTAAAGAAAAGCTTATCTCTCAACCTGTGCTTACACTACCGGATCTCTCAAAACCATTTGAGGTCCAATGCGATGCTTGTGGTGATTGCCTTGGAGCTGTTTTGCTCCAAGAAGGGCACGCCATAGGCTATGAGAGTCGAAGGCTCGACCCTGTTGAGCAAGCTCTAGGCACATACGAAAAGGAACTCCTTGCAGTTCTACATGCCTTAGACTCATGGAAGCACTATTTATTGGGGACTCCTTTCATTCTGCGAACGGATCACCAAAGTCTTAAGTACTTCATGACGCAGACCAAGCTCTCCGACAAACAAATGAGGTGGGCAAATTTCCTTTCGCAATTTCATTTTCAGATTGCTCACATTGCTGGCAAGCATAATCAAGTAGCCGATGCACTCTCAAGACGACCGAGAGTGAATGCGGTTTCCATAGCAACTCACAATGATCTATCTTCAATGATAGATGAGTATGCTATTGATCCTGATTTTAGAGATGTGATTTCAGCCCTTGCATTAGGGAAGAAAGAAGAACCATTTACTTTACAAGATGGTTATCTTCTCTATGGCAATAGACTATGCGTTACTAACTCACTACGTGAGAAAGTAATGTATGAATCTCATGCTCCACCTTATGCGGGGCATAGAGGGATTCAGTCTACCTTAAAGGGAATTGAAACATATTTCTATTGGCCTACCATGAAAGTGAGCATACAAGAGTATGTTTCCAAATGTGTGGTATGCCAAAAGACAAAATTTGATAGAGGGAAGCAACTTGGATTGCTTCAACCCTTGCCAATCCCTAATTCACCATGGGAGAGCATATCCATGGATTTCATCTTTGGATTGCCTAAGTCTATCCATGGGAATACGGGAATATGGACGATAGTAGACAGGTTCAGTAAACAAGCTCATTTTATACCTATCAAAAAGACTATCAAAGCCTATCAAATGGCAACCCTCTTCATTTCACAAATTTTCAAATACCATGGCTTGCCAATCTCCATAGTGTCGGATAGAGATCCTAGAATGACCAGTAATTTCTAGAAGGGTCTCTTTGAGAATTTAGGAACAAGGCTAAACTTCTCTTCGTTCTATCATCCACAAACTGATGGCCAAAGTGAAATAGCTAACATAACCATTCTCGATCTACTAAAAGCCTATGTAACAGAAGTAGATCAAAGATCCCAATGGGAGAAGTACTTACCCTTAGTGGAGTATGCTTACAATAACACTGTACATACTTCCACGAGAAAAGCACCTTTCGAGGTAATTGAGGGAAGACCAAAAAGTCCCTTGCTACTTAAGGTACATGGGAAGATCTTCGCTGCAGATGAGTATAGCCGAGACCTACAAGAATCTTTCCAAAAGATTAAGGATGCTATCTCTATCTCACAGCAAAGGCAAAAGGCTGCTGCTAACAAGCACAGAAGAGCCCAAACCTTTAAAGAAAACGATTGGGTCTTGTTAAAATTTCCCAAGGCTCGATTAAGGCACACGACGGGCAAGAATCCTACGGGCCACCAAAAGTACTATGCTAAACTAGCAAAAAGGTACTATGGTCCCTTCCAGATTCTTAGGCCAATCAATGACATGGCCTATCAACTTAAGTTGCCCAATCATTGGCTCATACACAATGCTTTTCATGTGAGCCTATTAAAGCCTTATAAAGGAGAGCCACCTCAAGAACCAACTATTGAAGACCCACCGGAGATAGAGGACCAAGAGGAGGTGCTGCAGCCCGAGTCCATTCTCCGACATGAAGACAAGGTATTAAGAGGCGGTAAGACTATCCGACGATATCTTATTAAATTTAAGAATTATCCTTTTGAAGATGCTAGATGGATGCAAGGCATACAATTAAAGGATAACCTAAACCTTGTCAATGCTTACAATGCTTCCCAAGAGTAAGCAAATGTACAAAATGTTAAAAATGAACAAAATTTTTGTCTTATAAGACTCTCTCTTTTTCTTTATTTGTGCACAAAAATAAAGTAGTATGCATGCTTAGATCAAGTTTGTGGAGACGACGTCTCCCAAACACCAAGTAGAGCTTGTCACTCTACTATGGAAGACTGATAGGACTGATGTGCAGACATGCTTGCGGCAGCCTCAGGCTCTCAAGCGCCAAATGGACTAGTCATCCATTGTGGAATGATGTCGTAGGGTAACATAGGGATCCTCTACCCGCTAAGAAAAGGACTCATGAACATGCTTTATCTTCTCTACACCACAGTCGAGGACAACTATGATTCCAAGAGAGAGGTAATGTCATAATAATCAATATCTAATTCTCCTAAATGATTTTCTCATATTAAACTGATCATTTAATGTGGGGAAGTGCCAGGGGAGAAAAAGCTAGAATATTGGTTAAGCTAGCAGACCAGCCACTGAAGGGATCCAAAGGAGGGAAAATAGGGATCCAAAGGGGGGGCCATCTACAAAAGAGCCATGTGCAACAATGGGCTAAAAAGACCCTAAGGTTTAGCCCATTAAGACTTCCAAAATGCTAAGGTTCCAAAATTCAAAGGTTGTGTCCAAAGGTCAACCCTAGGGAAAATTGGATGCTTTGTGTGTGCCCTAAAAGTCTTTGCACATCCCTACATGGGAGGGGGCGAGCCCCAAAGGTAGGGGATGAGAGAGAAAGCGCCACACACACACACAGGCTCCCTTTACACAAAGGGAATGAGGGACACATGTCAGCTCCCTAGCCCAGAAGGCCACAAGGTGTGCCCAATTCCTATTGGAAGACCCTTGAAGTGGACCAATGAGAATTACGCTAGAGTAAATTTAGTTTAATTAATTTAAAAACATTTAATAAAAGAAACCAATGAGAATTAAGTCTCCTAGAAGACTATTGGGCAGTCTCCCAAGGGGTCCAATGAGCATTCAGGAGCCCAATGGCTTGCCTGATTCCTATTGGCCAGGAGGCAAAGGGGTCCAATGAGAGTTTAGTTTAATTATTTAATTACCTAAAGCTCTCACAAAAGGGGAAAGGGGGACACATGTCAGAAGGCTATCACTTATGCTGCTTAACACCCATTGGCTTGACTTGGGGAGGGCCAATGAGGCAAAAGCCAGACCAAATTAGCAGCAAGGGCTCGCCCAAGAGAGAGAGGGGGCTGATTTTTGCAAGGCATTATCACACACACACTCACACAAGCTCCTGTGTGAAGAAAGAATACTCTATCTCCTCCCAAGCTTTAATGGAGAGCTCATCACCTACTCCAAGCTTGTGAGATAGAAGCCTACATCAACATTCTCTTGGCATGTGGATGCAAATCCAACCAAGAGCCAAGCTACAATGCATGCTCACCTTCTCTACCAAGCTAATTACTAAGCTAAGCTATGCTAATATGAGTGATTATGTGAGGAGATGTACATCTTTCTCGTAAGATACTCCTTCTTCCTCTCAATCTACTCGCATACCCTACTAGCTCTCACCATCTTCGAAGGTGTGTGAGGTCTTGGGTCTGAGAACGGGGATAATTCAAGTTGTGTTTGATTAAGTGTTTTGCTTAGTGCATGAAGTTTCCATCTTCATTGCACTAGCTAGTCTTGAAGGAACACAAAGAATTGTATTGTACAATGTCTCTCTTGATGGGAGAAACCATAATACAAAGCCTTTTGGAGGGGGGACCGGCTCCATGCAAATCCGGTCCTCAATTGTTGTCAATAGCTTAATTTCTCTCTCTTTTGAAAGTGTTGTTGATGCTATCTAACTAGGTGTTATTCTTTTTGTTGCTCTCTCCACCCAAGCACTCTTGTAATTCTCATTAGGAATCTACTCTAATGAAATGCCCACTATGTTCATGCTAATTTCCGCTACACATAAGTTATTAGGCCATTAAATGTTACAGTTGTGTTAAAGTCCTTTGACCTTAGGCAAAGGACTTGACCTTAGGCAAACTAGGGTTGTGCTTGAGGTGGGAACCCGGCCCAAGCTTGAGGTCCTTGATGATTGAGGTGCTTGTCATGCTTGAGATGCTAGGGTTGTACTTGAGGTGGAAACCCGGCCCAGGCTTGAGGGGCTTAAGGGCCGAGCTTGTGGTGGGAACCGGGTCCAAATTTGAGGGCTTGAGGTGTCACAAAAGTCAACAAGGATCCCTACAAGGAGAGGACAAGTCCTACAAGTAAGGGCATGGGAGAGAACACTCACACCCTCGCACAAGGCAAACCTAGACTAAGGAGGCAACAAGGACACATATCAAGCTCCTCTTCATGTCGCCCTTATAGTGTTTCTAAAGCGTATTGGTTGGCCCAAGGGGTCCAATGATAATTTAGTTAATTTAATTAATTGTTTATACATTTATCAAGTCCTCTCTCTCAAAGGGGAAAGGGGGACATTTGTCCCAAGGCTACCCTTGTTGCTTGATATGCACTAAGCATGTGATTGGCCAGGCTTGAGGAGGTCCAATCAAGTGTCAGCTAGTCCTAGAAGAGGGGGTCGACCAAAGCAAGGAGGAGGCTCGCTTGGGGAGTACACTCTCCCTCACACACACACACTCACTCTCATCGTGTGAGTTGCAAAGTGAAAGAGCTCCGTCTCCTTCTCCAAGCTAGTAGAGAAGTTGAGAGCCTACACCAACACTCTTGGCTATGACCAAGAGCCATGCTCCAATGCTTAAGCTTGCCATCTTTTCTATCTTCATTACTATGCTATTATGTATGCTAAGCAAGAAGAGTGATGATAAGTGAGGAACTATTTTTTTCTCCTATGAATGTTTCTTCTTCCTCTTCTCTACCATCATTCCTCGCTAGCTCTCTCCACCTTTCAAGGTGTTTGAGGCCTTGGGACTGAAGCTGGGGATGGTTAATGCTTTTTACAAAGTCTATGTTATGCTCATGATGCATGAAGCTTTCCATCTTCATTGCATCACTTAGGTCACAAGGAACAATACATCACAAAGATTGTATTGTACCACTTCTCTCTTGGTGGGAGAATCTATAATACAAAAACCTATTGGAGGAGGGATCGGCTCCACATAAATCTTGTCTCAACTGTTGTCAAGTTCTCTAAACTCTCTCTCTTGCAAAAGTATTGTTCATGACAAGTTAATTAAGTACTATGGTTATGTTGCTACCACTTATTAAGTTCACCCTCTATGTTCTCAAAGCAGCCTCACAAAAATGCTCACTCTAATTCTCTCAATTCTGCTATTCTCAAAGTTCATAGGCCATTCCACTACACAAAGAAACTCAGAGGAGTGGAAGAGGACCTTGGGGCAATCACATCAAAGGTAATAGTGTGGGCTTATCTTTGGTAAAGGGGTGGCTCCCCCATCAGCCGATGTATGAAGTGGTCATGGCTTGCTACAAGAAGAGATGGACCAGAAGGATCGAAGACACTCTAGATTGTTGTACCTTGTACTATGAATCATCACGATTTTGTGCTCATCATTGTTACGCCCTACTTCTTTTTCCCCTTCTCAGTAAGTAGAATTTATGTGGATATTTGGGATCCCCCTTGCTATTCCATAACTCTCTCTCTCTCTCTCTCTCTCTCTCTCTCTCTCTCTCTCTCTTCGTGCGGCTGAAGACCTACATGGCATAGAGTGCGAAGACTCGCAAGCTGCATACGCTACAAAAAATACAAAACAAAGAAAAGTTTGTGGAGCATACAACGGGACGAAGCCCCATTTAATGCAGATCTATGCACTGTATGCCCCTGGTGCGTGAGGGGGACTCGGCTCTACTAGTAGGGCAACAATAACACGACCAAAAGGGACCTTAAGGCGGTCGAGGGTTGGGTGTGGATTGTAGCCCGTATAATTTATAGAGGTCCCTCCTCCTTCAAAATTGTCCCGCATACTTGACAGTGCGCACTTAGTACCTGGCGATTTATTCTGCCATGACCCTGGAAGGCGCCTATGTACACGATTCAGTGCTTAAACACTGATTCTTTGCATGATGGAGCCCTCACAGGTTCTTGCTTTGCTAGCCATGGCCATTCCCGCTGCAGAACTATGAGCTCTCTGCTAACATGTTGTTAGTGGGCACAACTTTTCCCTCTCTCAACTTGCTCAGCCTTGCACAACACAGTCCAACCCCAAAAAAATCCCATTGCTTCATGAGAATATGATCATTCGAAGGCAAAAGAGTCAGTCTCTGTGGCATATCCCCCTTGCCCAAGCCTGCCCTTCTCTGCGCTTCAGTCAATTCCCTCTGCGCTCGTGCTCAACTCCTGCATGCTGCACTTGTTGTAAGAATCGTGTGCTCAATGGGCACCGCATGGATGACAACACCTGACCTGAGAGAGAGAGAGAGAGAGAGAGAGAGAGAGAGAGAGAGGGGGAACTTCTTGCGACAGATGGGCAACAACTAGAGGAGCTCCCCACCTCCCATGTGCTAGTCCAACTTGCACCTTCTGTGGGACACCGATTGCAGCTAGTCTGGAGCTGGGTGCCCCCAAAAGTTGGCATATTACGCCCACAAGAAGATTTAGAAATTTTCTCATGTAGGAAAACGGAGTCTTTTCCAGAGTTTTTCATACAATGAATAACATCATGAGCTTCTGCTCGAGAGGCACCGCATACCTAGCTAGGTACGATTGGGGGCAGGGGACCCCCGGCCCCCCACCGGGCCGACGGTCCCCTGCCCCCAATCATACCTAGCTAGACATGCGGTGCCTCCCTCACAGAAGCTCATGATGTTGAGGTAAGTCACAATGTGAGAATTTGTCCAAAACTTCTTGTGTATAACTAGACTACTTATACAACATGCAGGATCTCATCCCCAATATTGTTCTAATTGGAAACACAACTCAATATTTCTCTAATCTTAAAGCCATGAATATAAGGAGAAATTTGTGGTACTGAACTTCTTTCAAAAAGCTCAGCTCTAACATGAAATGACTAGCTTAATCATCAATACTTTGAAAAAAGTGTGATTTGCAGTTAATAATAAAACCTTGAACCTAATAAATCCTCTCAATTGCACTCGATCCTTGTATCCCCAGCCTGATCTCTCTTACAATCCCACATGGCAATCGATTGATGCACGATCTCCACTGTGTTGTGGGCTTTGCCTTGGGGTTGCTTTACAAACGTAGCCAAAAAATATCATTGGCATGTGCCCCACTGTGTTGTGGGCTTTGCCTTGGGGTTGCTTTACAAACATAGCCAAAAAATATCATTGGCCTGTGCGGGCGGGCTCTCTTGTAGCTCCTTACTGCTAGCCTTGGCTTTAGGAGACCATCATCTCCAACACATTAATGCATCCCAAGGACCAAATGCCGAAGGCCATTTTGCTATGCCTGTAGAGAAACATTGGCACCAAATTTTGCAAATGCCTGCTTGGTGTAAGCTTACCAACGATCATATTGATTAATGAGGGTTCTTGTGTCATGGCAGATAAAGCATTTATCACCCTCTCCAAGAGCCTTCACAAGTCGATTGCACTGCATTGCAAGCATCTAGAACACATCATGGACAAAGGGTTGATCTTCTTGATGCTTATGATGCATATGCAAAAGCTCCCTCTTCCCTCACTAACGACTCTTCTACCTAGCATAGTCCTTTGTGAAACTGCCATGGCCACTTGGGTCCTCTGCCACCAACACCCCTATTTGAAAGAAATGTACTAAAGATACTTTAATGTACTCTAATTAAAAAGAAATACTTTATGTACTAGAGATACTCTAATAAAAAAGAAATACTTTAATATACTAGAGATACTCTAATAGAAAAAGAAACTCTTTTTGTTTCTTTCAAAGATTCCTAATTGGAACCCTTGATCGACTCTCCCATGACCCTACTCCTATTCACATGCGCTTCTCTCGATCCATCAACAAACCCCCCCCCCCCCCCTCTTCTTCCAGACTCTCTCGTGTACCTAACCCATGCACTCCTGATTTGCACCCAACCCTTCTACCTCCCTTCCCTTCACTATAGACTCGTTGACTGTAAATACCGCTAGTTAATAAACATGTTTTCAAAAACTTTCTTAGGTGTATATGCAAAAAGTACTTGTATGATTAATATTGCTTATGTATGTATGTAACACTACTAGATAAAAGTGCGGTTCAGGACCTTTCTTAGCAAGAAACACAAAAATTACTTGTATGTCATTGCTCTCCCCTTGTTTCCTCTTCAAAAGAATTGTTTTTGCTCAGAGGCACCTTATGATGGCATGCCTCCTGATTTTATCACTTGTTTTTGTTCATTAGAGTGAAGAAACCATACTCCATGGACTCTTTTAGGCAGATTACTAATAAAACTTGATGGGGAGAGAGAGAGAGAGAGAGCGAGCAAGAGAGCGAGCGAGCAAGGATGTAGATTGCCTATGCAATATCAAATTTCTTTGCTTGTGTGTGCTTGTGCTTTTTTTTTTTATTGGCATCTAGAGACCATGTCTATGCATATTGATCCCACCAATTGAAATGTGTTCATTTGCTAAGAACAAGATAGAATCATTTTCTAGTACAGTGATGAGCTACTTGCTAGATTCAAGATGGGCTCTTCATAAGAACCTATCAATATTCACTCTTTGAAATTGCATGTGTAGCATGAGAAATTCTTTTTGAGAGAGAGAGAGAGAGAGAGAGAGAGAGAGAGAGAGAGAGAGAGATAGAGAGAGTCTTTTGTGTGCATGTGTGTGTGTGTGTGTTTGGGGGGGGGGGGGGGGGGGGGGGGGGGGGGGGGGGGGGGGGTGGATGGCGAGCCCAAATGCGTTACATAACAATCTGCGAAGGGTCTCACAGTGGCTGGGGTGTCAGGTTTTCGATCAGATTGGCAAACCATCAAAAAGTAAAATGCTTAGGTGTTGTAAAGAGCTTAGAAGTGGAGGCATATGATGCAAAGGCAGTGGTTGATTTTCATGTGATGCCAGCAGGGTTGGGAGCATATCCTATTATACTGGGCAGACCATGGTTACGTGCAGTGGGAGCTGTTCAAGATTGGCGACATGGTACGATTAGCCTCTATGGAAAGACAGGTACCAAGAAGCTTTATAATATGGACACAATGAAACGATTAGAGGAGCTTTATGAAGATGAGGATGAGTCTAGTGATGAAGACTCTTCCACGGTGACAGATGAGGACAGTGATAGCACTACCAGCAGTGATGAGGATGCTGATGTTGCATTTCTTTTGATGGACAAAGAAATCCAGGAGATTGGCTTAGTTGCATTTGCGAATGAGGTTGAAGATGAAAGTGAAGGGCCTTATGAAGTGATT
The DNA here is from genome assembly GCF_014529385.1 of Adiantum capillus-veneris. Classification (NCBI taxonomy): domain Eukaryota; kingdom Viridiplantae; phylum Streptophyta; class Polypodiopsida; order Polypodiales; family Pteridaceae; genus Adiantum; species Adiantum capillus-veneris. Next base: position 181,366,436 of record NC_140933.1, on the reverse strand, counting down.
CAAGGGCTGATGCAAACCAAGGTTGAGTTGTCAAAGAAGCAGGAATTAATGACACAAATGATCAGTGGAGACCTCTGAGCTATGGAGAAGGATATATATTTCACATGCTGGCTAGTTTTCCTGATTTGTTCATTACTTCATATGAAGAGATCAGAGGGTTCAAGGGCAAAGAGATGCATATAGAGCTGAAAGAAGGTGCTAAGCCAGTGCGGCAAAGGCTAAGAAGGATGGGTCAAGAGCAAATGGAAGCCTTGCGGGTAGAGGTGGACAAGTTATTGAAGGCAGGGTTCATAGTTCCAGTGGAGACCACAAAATGGGTGAGTCCAGTTGTAGTCAGTCCAAAGAAGGATGGGAAGTGGAGAATTTGTGTAGATTTTAAACCCTTAAACGCAGCCACTAAGAAGAACTCATATCCTCTTCCATTCATCGATCAGATCTTGGATTCAGTGGCTGGTTATGAGAGGTACAGTGTGTGTGATGGTTTTTCAGGCTATTTTCAATTGAAGATTTCTCTTAAAGACCGCACAAAGACAACTTTTATTACGCCATGGGGCTGCTATTGCTACACAGTATTGCCATTTGGGTTGTCAAATGGACCTTCCTTCTATCAAGAGAGAGCAAATTGGGTGTTGGAACCATTCATTGGTAGTTGTGTTAAAGCTTTTATGGATGACTTCTGTGTCTATAGCAGTAGGGTTGATCACCATGAGAAGCTGCAGATGGTATTGGCTCGATATGATGAATGTGGAGGACAACTAAATCCAAAGAAATGTCATCTAGCACAGCCAAGGGTGATGTTATTGGGCCACATGGTGTCAGAAAATGGCATTGAGGCTGATCCAGACAAGGTTAAGTCTATTATTCTTCTTCCATCACCTACGAGTACGAAGCAATTGGCAACCTTTATACACAAAGTGAAGTACATGGCAAGGTTTATTCCATTGTCTTCTCAGATTCTTTATCCATTACAACAAGTGGTAAAGCATGATCCATTGCAATGGGATGACAAGTGTGAAGAAGTGTTTCAAGAGGTGAAAGAGGTGTTAGGGGGGTTGTCAGCCATGCAGGCTCCTGATTGGGAGAAAGTGTTTTATGTAAATCCATCAGTAGGGGATGATGCCATTGGAGCCATGCTATTGCAAAAGGGGAAGGGCAGCCATTATATGAGGCCAGTGTATTGTGCAAGCCGAGTGAAGTTGGTAGCGGAGAGAAAGTTATCGGAAGTAGAGCTAGTGATGGCCAGTGTAATATTTGCTTGTCGACGATTTCGTCATTACTTGCTACCACGGCTTTTGTTTTCTTGACGAGTTATGCCTTTTTGCCACAGTTAATTAATGGTACTAACATGTCAAATTGTGGTGAAGAAATGGATAATTGAGCTGCAAGAGTTTGAGTTCTCTTTTCTAGTGGAAGTAGTACAAGGCTACCCTAGCTGATTTGTTGACCTACAAGGAGAATCCCCTATTGTTAAGGAAAGGTGGTGATGAGGTGTTGAGAAAGTAGTTGAGATGCCACAGATCAGCAATGCACATGTGTTCTTTGATGGTTCATACAGAAAGAGCCATGATGCAGCTTCAGGGGTATAGCACTTTATGATCCAGAGGGGCTAGTATGCAAGAGAGGGTTCAAATTGGATGCGCATAGTAACAATGAGGCTGAATATGCTACATTGGAAGCCGGATTACACATTTGTTTGAAGCATGGGGTTTGAAGGTTGAGCATAAAAGGTGATGCCTTGTTAGTGGTGAAGCAAGTGCTGGGTGTGTGGAAGAGCAAGACCTCATTGAAGGAAATGTGCTTCAGAATTAAAGGCCTGTTAAAAAAGTTCGAAGCATGGAGCATCAGACACATTGAACGTGCTCTAAATGGAGAGGCACATGAAGCAGCTCAAGGCATGATTGGGGAGCTATTCGTGTTGAGGACCAATTTACCTCTTTATCATGGCCGGGAAAGTTTGGCTCAAGAAGAGGAGTTTTTGCTAACAGGAATCATTCCAAAGGAGATTCAGAAGTCTAAGAAGTATGGCTTTGTGCGTAGAGCATACAGGTACAAATTGATTGGTGATGTCTTATACATGAAAGGGGCTGATCTCGTGTTGAGATGTGTACCTTGGCGGGAGGAGCTTTATAGAGTGTTGGAAGAGAATCATGAAGGCGCATGTGGTGGCCATTTTGCTCTAAAGATCACCTTGCATAAGATTTTGCAAGAGGGGTATGTATGGCCTAGTTTGCACAAGGATGTTCACCATTGGTGTAGGTCTTGCAATAGGTGTCAAGCGTTTGGGAAGAGAGTGTTGGAGCCAGAGCTACGAAAAACCATTATGGTGTTTGATGTGTTTGAAAAGTGGGGGATTGATGCAATAGGCCCGTTACCTATCACAAGCAGGGGCAAAAGCTATATCTTGACGGCAGTGGACTATCTCTCTAGATGGGTAGAGGCTATAGCAGTAAAACAGATCACTACAAAGGATGTGGCAAAATTTGTGTATGATGAAATATGTTGCAAGTTTGGGGTGCCACTGGAGCTACTTTCAGATAAGGGCCTGGCTTTCGAGCTAAACTGCTAGATTTTTTATGTGCAAAGATGAAGATAAGGCACCAGCATACCACTCCTTATTACCCGCAGTGTAATGGCTTAAATGAAAGATTCAATGGTGAGTTGGTACAAATTCTTTCTAAAGTGACAGAGCACCAAGGAAAGAATTGGGATTTGGAATTTCCTAGTGCATTATGGGCTTACCGTACTTCGGTGAAGACAGGTACAGGGTTTACTCCATTTCATTTGGTGTATGGAAAGGAAGCACTATTGCCTGTGGAGGTAGAGTTGCCTGCGGTCAAGATGTTAGAGAAGTTGCTTGGGTGGCCTAGTGATGCATTCAAAGAGAGGCTCTTGCACTTACAAGAGGTCCAATTGGATAGGATGAGCGCATTGGAGCATTATGGGCAGATGCAGGATAAGGCTTTGGCAAAGATAAATGAAAAGGTTAAAAGTAAGGGTATCAAGAAACATGACTTGGTTTTGCGCTACAATAGTAAGCTGGACAACACCTTCCAAAAGAAGTTTCAAATTAAGTGGGAAGGCCCTTTCAAGGTAGTGGAGTGTTTTCCAAATGGCACATATCAGTTGGCTAACCTGGATGGTGTTCTACATAAGTCAAGGGTAAATGGGTTGCGTCTTAAATTGTATCATGCTAGATTGATGATGGTGGAGCAAGATGAGCTGTCTGTGGATCAAGCAGTGTTGGTGAGGGATGAGGAGACCTATGATGCAGCGAGTCTCATATCTCTCTTTGCTGCTGCTGATCATGAATGATCTAGCAGGCTAGGGGATGGGCAAATTATGTCAGGAGTTTTTTGGAGCAAGGGATTGTGCATATGTACATATACATGCATGGTGCATCAAATAAAGGATTGCCCATTTTCCTTAGCCAGGTGGTTATGTGGGGCCCACATGTGTACAGGTAGGACAGGGTGTACATAGTGCATCGATTTTCACTATTACCAGTACCACTGTGTTTTTCTACAATAATGAGGAGTTTATAGCGTGTAAAACTTCTCGAGGAAGTTATCCGCGGGCCGACGACATGAGGTAAGCAGGTGCGTCAGATGGCATCGAGTGGCGTCAGGAGGCCGAACGGGGTCAATATTTGCACGTGGAAGAATACGGACACAAAGTGGTGTTTTCTTGTGAAATTATGCAGAAAGGTCATCATTAGGATCACTTTTTGGGGCCACTTCACGTGGTTGCGGGATGCATTATTTGAAAAAAGCTGAGTGCTAGGTGTGCGGATGATGCAAAAAGGTGACAACTATGCATTGCGAGGTCAGTTTTTGGCATGTTCGGTGTCCGTTTGAGGTCATCTAAAAGGCCAAGGGTGCCCAACTAATAAATCTAAGTGTGGGAACTGAAAAAATAGAGTGAAGACCAGAAAAAACGTGGAGAAGAGAGGAGGAACAGCCGCAACTGTGTTTTTGCTCATTTTGGAGCCTGTTTTGGCCGTAAACTGCTCATCCGAGGTCGGATTTGAGCACTTTGACATTGTAGACTGGGGTTTTGGGCTGTTCGGACGCGATGGCGCTGTCCATTTTTCCAAATTCCTCACTCTTTTCCTGCTGTTTTTCTGTGTAAGTTTCTCCTATGAGCAAAGTTTCTGCTCTAGTTTGTGATTGTATCTGGCTTATTTTACCCATATTGTGTGAGCTATTTGCCCCATTGGTGTTGGCCCAAGCTCAATTGTATCTAAACATCAGAAATTCTTCTCTTTTGAGCTGAGTTTTTTGGGTGTGTATGTGTGTGTGTGTGTTTGTGTGGAGTGGGCAAGTGGATAGTCTCTCTCCTCTCACTCCAGAGGTGTGTTCCCCGTCTCGGCCAGGTGTGTTGTCTAAGCCGAGTGGTGCCCCATAGTGTGTGTGTGTGTGTGTGTATCTTCCCAAGAGTGTGTGTCGGGTCGTTATAGAGGCGCTGTGTGTGTTTTCATCCCGCTCACAGCGTGTTGAAGATAAATCTTACACCAAGAAAGTATTTTTTCAAATTTGACATTAGGCTCGTCTTTGGCACTCCCATAAGGACTCCATTTATGAGTTGAAAGTTGAAATTGAGCATGCCTATGAGTGCAGATATCTTCGGTGTGCCTAAGATAGCGTGAACAAAATTCACATCTTTTTTGCACAAAGGGTCTATCAAGGGATAGAGAAAGTTAATTTTGTATCTTTTTGACTCCATATTGACCATATTGACATTAAATTTTGGAATCACATACAATTTTGAGTGTTGGTGTACAGGGACTCGCAACTTGGTGATGAATCGAGAGCAAAAGAAAAAGCATTGTGGTTGCAATCAAGGCCGCATTTCCAGGTTTGAGGTATCAATTCAATTGAGTGAATAAGTCCACATATGAACCTAAGGTCCCGTATAGTTTTGGGAAACTCAATTGACTTAGGAGAGAATATAATAAGAGAGTCCATAGAGGAGAGTGTAACCTAAGGGAGACCATTAGAAACTATCGCAAAAGAAGTGCCATCAATCACGTACTCCAATTCAAGCTCAAACATGTATTCCTTTTTGACTCAATCAAGAATAGGGACCTCACTAAAATTCAAGCATATCCTGACTTTCTTCAAGACCAACAAATACAAAGCCCAAAGTTACTTGGACCGAAATGAGGAGTTTGTAGTGCGGATAGATGACCATACCATCAAATTTGAAGAGGAGGTGAGAGCCAAAAATGGGATGACCTGTATGTAGACCAAAATGAGGTACATTATCATAAAATACAAGACCTTGATTCAATGGATAAATGAGGATTAGAGGTTGATAGTCTAATACCCAATGGCTGTAAAAGAGGGACCTCTAGTCTTAGAATTAGAAGGGTATGAGTCAATAGATGCTAAACCATTAAAACACATCCCACTGATAGCCCAAGACTTGGAGTTTACTGCTGGAAAGAAAACAATATTAAGGATTTGGTATGGACCACCCATGCAAGATTAGGACAACTAACTCCCTTGAAAATTGTGTACATCTTTAGGATCAAGAAAAGAGGCTAAGAAAAACTCCCCACTCATCTCTTTAGAGATTGTTACAATGACAATAACTTTGTTATTATGACCCCAAAAGAGATTGAACAAACCAAGTACTAGGGAAACTCAATCCGCTAAGTAATTATGGAAACCGTACAAAAAAATGATCAATGGGATGTGGCTCCAAATGCTAGATCTTATGACAGCATGGCCAACCAACAAGGAAGCATAGCAAGGGATAGTCACCTCAATGGTAATAACAAAGAAAGAAAGGTTGAAAACGCCAATAATAGGGAAGGAATGAGTGACACAAGGACAAGAAGGAGTCCACATGAGTCACACTTACCAAAAAATTGGTTTGAGGGATTAATGGGAGAGACACCGGCTAGAAGGGAAAGAGCGGGTGCATAACACAATCAAAGAGTCACGCCAGAAGATTTCCAAAAGTGGGTCAAAAATACAGTAGATCGGGGGCTTATGATGACCATTTGGCTTCAGAAATATTCTGAGAGTTGAGTGCATAACCGACTTCCATACGCAGTTTGAGGGGTTGAGGATGACCTTGGAAGGAAAAGCTTTGACTTGGTTTCAAATCATACCGCCTAGATCAATAACCAACCTTCCAACCTTGGCAATGACCATAACTGTGGAGTGGATGATCTTTGGAAGAATGACTATCCTGAACCAGATAAGAATGCACAACATATAAAGGCTTACTGTGGGGCATGTGGACAAAAGGGAGGACACTTTCTTGAAGGTTTTCCTAGAAATCCAACCAACAAAGGAAGAACTACTATAAACATATTTCAAATCATGCCAAGTAGTTCATCATAAAGGGAAGGCAATTCTTGTTGTTCAAGTGATGATTTGAGCCCAGAAAAGAAGAACAAGCAAAAAAACGCAAGTGGATCTAACAAATCCAATTAATCCTCTAAAAATTCTAAGAAAGAAAGATGCAAGAGGTACGAAATTAAGAGACAAAAATAGCAAAAAGAGACTGAAGAGAAGATATGGAAGGAAATAGAAGAAAAAGTTTAGACTCCTTCAACCGAATTCAAAGAACCAAAATCAAAATCAGCTCGATCAGTACTGGTCGACCAAATCTATGAACCAATCAATGCAGCTCTAGAGGGTTTCCAAGTTGGGTTGAAAACATGTCAAATTTTGGAAAATCAATGGAAAATTTATCCAGCACCAAATATGGAAGTAGCTAGACTAGAAGATTATAGAAACCTTGGCAAATCACACAAACCATGATGGAAAAACACAATCCACAACAAAGGGGTTGCAGGAAAACCGGATGAAAATGAGACTGAAACCATGAAGGAAAGAGTTCAAGAAAAGGAAAAGTTGTTGGGAACATGGAAAATGATATAGCACCATCACCTAAGCTAGAAATTCATGATAGTGAAGGATGGGACGAGCTGCCAATAGTTGAAGGAGATTGGTTGAACTACCTATGGAAAAGGGTAAGAGAAGCACAAGATGGGAGTATTACCTTGAAATCAGCTCCAATTTTGGAAGTTCAGGAATTTATCTAGGAAGCTTGGAAAAAATCAGCAATAAGGAAAACAAGAATGAAACTGCAATTGGCAGATGGGCACATAGAGAAACCAATGGGCTTACTTGAGAATGTGATAGTCACTTCCTGCTGAATTGACTAGCAGCACACTTTTGCCACTGTAGAATTTGGAAAGAAACTCAATTATGAAATTGTCTTGGGAAGACATTTTATGAGACAAATACAACTAGTCCAAGACTGGGGCAACGATTATCTCTACCTAAAACAAGTAGGGGCAATCACCCAAGTAAACTTGAAAGATCATTCCTACAGGGATGTGTTGAGGACACCAATACAAGAATCAGACTCTGAGATCTCTGTAGATACTAAACTACCTTCAGGGATACATAAAGACACTCCAATTTGGAGGTGTGGGGCTTCTCGATTGAGGAGTTTGCAAAGGGAAGACTACCATCTAGACAGAAAGGTGAATAATGTGGAATATATACTGGAATGTTCCCTCAACATTTGTTCGAACCCTTTTAATGGACTCAAATCCTAACCACAATGGATGTATGTGTTAATGAATCAACACCTACACAATTCTGTGATGTAGAAGGCTATGATTGAGGAGCAGCTAGTCTTTTTGGAGCACTACTATGATGCCATGGAAAAGTTGGAAGAAGAGACAATTACAACGAAAGAATCAAAATAAAAAAGAGAGCATGTAACGACCAAATTTCTACTCCGAGGAGGGGAAGAAATATTTCTTGAGTTTCCAAATAAACATTGGAGACATCAACAGGATACCACAAAAAGAGAGGAAAAAATTGATGGGAATGGGATCATGCTAGCTAGGGTGGATGAAAGACAAACATAGTGCAAGTGTGTGAGTGTGTGTGTCAGCAAGATTATCACTCAAGTGAATTAGATTCCAAGATAGAATTAGCTTGGACTAAAAAACACAATCTTGAGTATTGACTTAGCTTAGCATAGGCTCACCATAGACAAGCATGTAGTGAAAACTTGAATTCTGCTGTTTATTCATGAAAGTGAGATTTAAGTAGATCTACCTCTCGACTCCATTGCATGTGGGATGATTCCCCCTCTTCCCTCCGTCACTCAGACTTTAGGACAAAACCCACAATTTACAATCCCCCCCTTGGGATTTGGACAAAATAGTGAAGATGCAATATCCACACTTGATGATAAGTTGGTATCCACATAGGATGGTAAAATCCACACAAGCTGACAAAATCTACACAGGATGATAATATCAACACAGGAAAATAAAAGTGCTCCCCTTCAATTAGAGAGGCTGCGTCTTCAAAGTATGTCATCATAGAACGCAAGGTTGTTCTTACCTTCCTCTTATTCTTCTTTGATCCTTTGATAGGTTTATCTCCTTTGTAGCTTCTGTTGTTGCTTCTACTAATGGTGCTTTCTCCACAGCTACTACCTCCATTTGAGTAGCATCAAGAAGGAGGGTGTCCCTTCTTACTGCATTTGTTGCAAGGTTTGTTTGTGTAGCAGTCTTTTTCTACGTATCCCATTCTTCCAAATTCATAACACTTTATTGCAGTTGATGATGTTGATGGTGAATATATGCCCCTTAAGGATGTTGTGACAAAGGCCCCTCCTGATGATGTTAATGAATCTTTTTATTTCTTTCTTCTACTTGGATTGAGTAGATGACATCTTGGAACGGTGGTTCTTTTTCTTCAAGAATTGTGACTAAGTGGTCATAAGAAGGTGGAAGTGCACTTAATAGTACGGCCAATTTTTTGTCTTCTTCTGGTACTTTGACCTAGATGTAAGTGAGTTGCATAACAATGCTCTCAAGCCTATTTACTAAGCTATTAATGTCCTCCCCTTCAGTCATAATGATCTTCTAGAGTTGTCTTCTGAGACTAACTTTACTCCTATTGGCCCTGGACCCAAGATCACTTTCTAGGACATGCCAGGCTTCATGTGCATGCTTACATTCTTCATAATGATCTTCTAGAGTTGTCTTCTGAGACTAACTTTACTCCTATTGGCCCTGGACCCAAGATCACTTTCTAGGACATGCCAGGCTTCATGTGCATGCTTCATGCTTACATTCGTCTTTGAAATGCACATAGTTTTCATCAAGGAGGTGACGATGATTCCTAATGCTTGTTCATCCTTGGCCAAATTTTGTGTGCTTGCTATGAGTGTAGATACCCTAGTGTGCACTCCATTGGGTACTTTTCAATTCCCTTTTCCCCCATTGTGATAATAGAGGGGTCTAAGCTTAGGAGACTCTCCTAGCCAGTGTCTGCCTCTTTACACGAGCACAAAACATAAAAAAGGAGAGAGAGGGAGAGAGAGTGTTAACTAAGTCAACGTCAGTTAACAGAAGCTGCTAAAGATTGAAGACGTACAAATGCACATCAAGGATGAATACGGAGAAGCAGTAAAGATTGGAGTTACACATTTTTCACATTTTCCCGAAATGGTAACGTATTGTAAATTCCCAATTTGTTCCAGGCCATTGTAATATTTCTAAAGTGTTACGTGCTCAATGGGAGTTCCAAGCTGTAAAGGACAGGTTAGTTATTGTGCCTAAGTTGTAGATACAGTAAGTGGTGAGTCCTAAAGGCCTTGGGCACCCAGACATTGCATATTTTTACCCTAGGTATATAAGGCAGTGTGTAAAAGAAATTAGGGTTCTCAAGTCATTTGTTGAGAGCACTCTTTGGTGAGAGATCTTGAGGTGTGTGGCTATGGAGTCCTTGAGATTCTCCTTGCTCATGAGACTTGATTAACACTAATCAATGATTCATTCTCTCTCACTATGGCCCTCTCTTACTTCTTACGATTGCCTATGATGCTTAGATTAACTAGATCTTAACTAATTAGTGGTTAATCCCTCTCTAATCTTGTGTGATTTCCCTCTTTTGCTTGTGTGTGCATGTAGGTTTGTTTGGAGTGTAGTGCTCGATAGATCTATGTGTGTGTGCTTGCGATTAGTGTGTTGCATGATAAGACTAGTGTTGTGTGTATCTCGCGATCATAGTGTGTGTGATTGGGTTGATTAGAGGTGAAGAGAAGTGGATATGGAGATTTCCCTTCATTGCGGCTTCGCTCCTCCATAGACCAAGAAGCTCACCTCATAGAGTTAACCATTTGTGTTGCCATGATTAGCTCACTAACCGTGTGAGTGTTTACATGCCCTAGCCGGGTAGCTCATCCCTCCGGATTGATAATTTTGTTGGTTATTGGAGCTATTGCAACGATGGGACCCCCAAAATTTGGTGCCGCTGCCGAGGACGATGGCCTACGCTAGTGTAATTGTGGCATAAACGAATGTGTTCCCTCACTAATTTCACTTGTGTGTTTATGTTTTTGTGGATTTTGAATGTGTGTGCATGAAGCATTGTGCTCATAATTCCCTAATGTGTGATCATATTTTTCCAATTGTGTGTTTACACACTCTAATTTCTCACTAACCCCTTGCTAATTTGACTAATTTTTGTTGTGCTATGAAGGATTGGAGCAATCGACCATTCAATTGAGCTTCAACGGAAAGGTAATTAAGGTGGTATTCTCAACCTCCTTAGAATCTAGAGATGTGTAGAATTGTGTAGAAATCCCACCATGATGCAATGTAATGCTATGCTATGTTGATGCAATGCAATGTGATGTTAGGGATTGAAAATTTTACGATTATTCATTTTCACGCCGTCGTAATGCCGAAATTTTTAAGAATTGGCGGCCCATGAATTTGATAAGTTTCAATTGCTAATTGATGATTGTGTGTTGCTAACTGGGTGCCTAATCGAGTTAATTGCATGCTTGGATGGCCAATTTTAGGTGTGTGTGCAATAAAATCAAGTGTGTGTGCATTCTAATTGAGTGTGTGTATGCTAATTTTAGGTGTGTGTGCACTATTTTGCCCAGGTTTGAGCACCTAGAAATCAATGTGTGCGTTATGATTTTTAAATTTTGATGATTGATTGGTGTTGTGCTCATGCCTAACTATTGATTCGTAAAGTCATATTGCAAATTCGACAAATTTCACCCTTTTGTGTGCGCACATAAAGATTGGCAAAAACTACCAATTTTTTAGTGTATGTGTGCCTAAAAAGTGTGTAATTTACATGGTTAATTCAATGTTTTGATTGCATAAATGATGTGTGTCATGATGAAATGTTGCGTTTTTGTGCTCAAAACAGGGACACACTCTAATTGAGTCAATTTTTACCTATTTTTGTCGATAATTTTGTCGGTTTAATTGCCTACTCTTGATTTTATTGATAAAATTGTTGGCAATTGAACTAATGTGATTTTGGAAATTTTTATTTGGCTGCACCATTCCCCAATGTGTGGAGAATTTATAGAACTTTTTTTGGTATTTTTTGAATAATTTTTACAAATTTTTGGTTAATTTTTGGATAATTTCATAAAATTTTAATTTTGCAATCTTTACGAGCCATTTTGTGTGTGGCGTATTTAAGGAATCATTTTGTTCGCATTTGTGCCGTCCGTGGTCGAGTTTTGAGAGTTTTGCTATTTTCGGGGGTGTCACAAATTGCGTTTTCGGTAAAATCTGCTATTTTCGGTGTGCTTTTGAGTGTCATAAATGATCGATTGTGAATGACGATGATTTTTTAAGATTCCTAAAATTTTCCGGGAACTTTTTAGACTTTTCTGAAAACTTTTGGGATTTTCTGGTGATTTTGTGGAATTTCGACTAATTTTCGGCCATTTTTGGCATTTTTCAAAATTTTCAAAATAAAAAAGAAAAAAGAAAAAGCCGGTTCGAGCTCAAAGCTCATGCCTTGCGGCGCAGAAAACATCTTCGTCGACTAAATCCTTACGATTGCTTGTCGGCTTCAAAATTCTCTTCTTCTTCTTCTCTCTCTGAGTGAACTCACCCCATCACACACTTGATTAATCTACAAGAAGAAAAAAACAAAAAAACAAGGACCACTCTTTCCTCAACTCAACTGGCTACCCCTCCCTAAGCAAAGATACATCAAACAAGGGTCTATCCAAACAAGCCTTTTCTTTTAGTTTTTTTTTATCATTGACTTTTTTAGTGCATTCATTTCATTTTGTTTCTTTCAGAACTCTTTTTCATTTTCATTTCATTTCAATTCAATTTATTTTTTTCCTTTACATTTCATTTCCTTTTTTCTTCTCTCATTTATTTATATATTAGTCAAAAAATTAAATAAATTCAAAAAGAAAATTAAAAAATCACCATCAAATTAAAAAAAACTCGTAAAATTTTAAAAACTTCTTAGAAAATTCTAGGAAAAATCAAAAGTTCACAGAAAAAATTCGCAAAAAAAAAAAACATAGAAAATATTTAAAAACCCAAAAATCTCACAGAAAATCCAAAATCCTTCGAAAAATCAAAATAAATGAAAAAATTCAAAAAATCCCAAAAAAATCAAAAACTTAAAAAAAGCGTAAAAAATCATTAAAAATACCAAAAAATTTAGAAAATTCAAAATTTCACAAATAATTAGGAGAAATAAAAAAAAGGTACCAAAAAGTGCCAAAAGAGCCAGAAAAAATCAGAAAGACTCAGAAAAGGCCAGAACGAGGTCGAAATGCAAAAAACACACGGACCACTGGAAACAGTCACACGCCGAGTAAACCGCACAAAAGCAAACAAGCCGAAAAGCAAAGCCGGAGAAGTGCACCGCAAAGCGAGCAGAAATCGAGAACAGCGCGCCAAGAAAACATCGAGCAAACAGCCGAAAAAAGCAAGAAATCGATCAACTCAAGGCCGATTGAGCGGCAGTCAACAAAGTCTACATGCTAGAAATTGGCTTTTGCGAGTAATTGCACTGCAAATTAACTTTCAATTGAAGAACAGACATAGATCACGGCGGATTGCAGATTAATTTGTTAAAGGCCCATTTTTTCATCGTTTCAAAAGGTTGCAATTAATTTTGAAATTGTCAAGCTAGAGTTAATCCCTCTTGCGAGTCTAAAGAGCAGTCAACTGCAAAAGTGCTTTGGCTAAAACAGTTTAATCAAAAACGAGCAGGAGAACTTCTGTTAATCAATACCAAAATCTGCTAGCAAATAGTTTTTACAGAACCAGTCGACATGGACTCAAATCGAGCTGAGAGTTCAAGTATAGCAGAACAAGCTAGTAGAAGTGGCAACACATGCACAACTGCAACAGAGCAAATTTTGCAGCTATATGGCTACAATGGGGATAAGGTTTTGTATACAGATACAGAAGGTCATAGGTATCTTATGATCAGTAAAAGCAACACAGAAGCCAAGATCTTATTGATCAGGGTAAAGCTAGATTCAGAGAACTCCCAGATGTTCACAGACTTCAGTGGAGCCAAGTATTGCAAGCTTAAAGATGAAGTGCAGATAGAAGTGCAAAAAATTGATCCAAATGGTTATCCAAAAATCTACACAAATCAGCAAAGCATCTATTTGGTGCATATGCAATCAAGGTCATTGTACATGGATTACAGTGGTCAGATCTATAGTCGAGAGCCAGAATTGCAAGATCCAACAAATCAACCAATAGAAGCCAGTCTAATTGGAGAACGAAGCCAAAGACGGTACAAAGGTCAAGATGGAGCAATCTACAGCTTGATGCTCAATGTTCTCAAAGAAGATGCTTGACATGACAGAGCCAGTTCAAATACCACCAGTCATGGCGTATTGCTCAGATTGTGGATGAAAAGGTGGACATTTTCCTAAAGATTGTCCAAGAAATCCTGACAACAAGGATACATCAACCGCCAAGCAAGGTACTTATCAAATTGGATATGCGAATCTCGATGTAAGTGCAACTGACTTGTCACTTTTAATGCAATCGGATAATTTTGCATTAACATTAGAAGCACCCGTGAAAGCACTGCAAATTCAAAATCAACATAAGGATGCACAGGCACCTGAAAAGCTTAAAATTGATTCTTTGAACAACAAATTTTTGCATGAGTTTAGTAAAGGTGTCGAGATATCACCAAAGGTTGAAAAGATTGTTAAATTTTCAAATGATTCTGCATCCACTGCCACAATTGTGCAATCATTCATGAGTCTAAGGGACACATCAGACAGAATGATGTTAGCTTTGTATGGTACACATAATTCATATGCACACTATGTAGACCAAAAAGGGCAACTATACAAAAAGGATCAACCAGTGTTTGAACGACCCACATACCAGCTCATAGAAGTACGTCCAATGATAGATTAGAAAGGATGGTTCATTTCAGAGGAAAGAATCTATTATAGCCCATCCTCTCTAGAGTTGAAGGATATTATCCGAGTGAACTCAGAAATTTGTTCAGAGCCAAACCCTCCTCCATTGGAAATCAAGCTTCAATGTTGTGACCAAACGAACATATACTTTGACCAAAACAGTCGTAGATATAGACAAGAGTCTAGCATCTATGATACCTTGGGTCCTGAAACCATAGAAGCTCATATCATAGGAGACCCATGGGATAGACAATATCAGGGCAAAGATAATGCTATTTATAGCTTAACTTGGGGAAGAATTTGTCATGTTTCTCGAAGATACATAAGAACTATGTAGAAGGTTTGCAGATGCCAAACATCAACAGTGCTACCCAAAGTATACCTTCACAGTCCCAAAAGGTGAACCTAAATCAGAGCCAAACAATTTTGAACTCTTACAATGAAGCGGGCTATAGTGATCACCCTAGGAAGGGGGGAACTTCGAATCCATCAAGCTCAGCTCATGTACCAGGAAATGTTATACCAGTTAGAAGCCCTAGAGCTTCTAGCCAACAGACCTCTTCAAAACAAAAACCATTGAAAGACCATATGGTTGTTGGAAGTTTCCAATTGATCCAGATCCTATCAGAATCTGCAGACAAATACCTCTATGAAGATCATAAGGGACAAAAGTTTCAACTGATCTCCACAAGTCAGAGTCAAAAGCCAACAAAGCCAATAGTGTTCAAACAATTACATGTAACCAAGCTCACATATGCATATCAAGATGCACATGATAACGAATATCAGCAAGGACCTTGTACAAACCCATACGGATGGCCCGATTGAAGTCAAAGACTATCTGGGATGATGCAAAGCCTTAAGCTACCAGAACACGCGACACAAAAGTCAAAGTCAATAGAAGCTAAAGTCAAGAAAGCTACACAAAGGTCACCACCAAAATCTCCTCCGAATAGACAGATTCTGCCAGAAAGTACAATGGATATTCTAAGGTCAAAGGTTACTCAGATGCAGGAGGACAATGCTCAACAATTGCAAAAAAGTGCAGTATCACAGTCATACGAGTTGACATTGATTGAAGCAGATGGTCAAAGCAAAGAAAATGCAGATAAAGTTCAACCAAGCTCAATCAAGTGCAACATCATCGGTGAAAACGAAGAAAAACTGTCAAGAGAAGTAAAGCTAGATTTCCAGCTAGACAAGAACCTCATGTCTTTTCACACTTGGAAAAGATGTGGCCAACCACAGCTAGAAGATGCTCCTGGATTTGTGAGCATATCAAGAGACAAACGAGCAGAATGCTGGGGAATCATCTCCACCACCATTGAAGTAAGTTCACAGATCATAATAGCTCAATATCATGTGATCACAACAAAGGATATGCCAGACGACATCATAATGGGAATTCCAATGGCCCAGAAGATGTCAGAGATACAGAACTCAAACATGGCAGAGTCATCACAAAAAACAAAGAATGAAGACCAACACTGGTCACTTGCGGATGACAGCACAAAGTCTTCAAGCACAGTTAGAATGGAGACTGATATCAAAGAAAATCTTATTGAAGAGGATTCATCTTCATCGGACAAAGCTTTAGAAGAGCTTAAAGCAAACAAGGCAATAAGAAGTGCAGATTAAATAGAACAAAGAGAAACCACAATAGCTATTGAGTAGAGAATGCCACCAAAGCCAGAAGTTAAGAATAACGGGGTTGCAGACAACCAAGAAGCAATAAAGTCCAAACATTGACAGCTAAAGTAGCTGATGAAAGTCATACTGAAAATCATAGTCTCAAGTTACCCTCTAGAGAGACACGGTTAGATCAAGATGAGATCAAGATGAGATCGTGGCAAAAGCTGGACAAAGATCTTCAATAGAACCAAAAATGTCAGATTCAGACTTGGAGAAGTCGCAAGGATTCAAGACAAATCTTGCAGACAAAGGTAAAGCTAAAGTGGAACTTCCACCAATTAGCAAAGAAGGTGTGACAACATATGCCTCTACATCAAAACACCCTCATGGATCAGCTTCTTCAAGCAAGTCAAGCTTTCAAAACTTCAAGTCAATTGCTGAACCAACTAAAACCTTTAAGGAGACACCCAGAAAAGCAAAGGTATATCAGCCCAAATACTCAAGAAAGAAAAGGAAAGTAAAGCAAGTGTTTGTTCAGAGCAGTTTAGTCAAATCCAATGATACGGTTTGGATTAAGGATGAGAAATCAACACAGAAAGACAAACGCATGGGATGGATAGCATCACAATGGAGCTTAAAGGAACAGGATTACTATGGAGGTAACATACAGATATGGGTGCCAAAACCACAGGTTAGAGCATATTAAGTGAACTCAGGACCCTCCCAAGAAAGAAGGCCCACAAGGTATCAACATCAACAATATCCTAGGATACCTAAGAAGCAGGTATACAACAGAACAACATTGAAAGATGCTAAAGTCTACCACAACTTCCAAGAGGATACAGAACAAAGACGGATCTCAAAGAATGTTCCTCTTTGACAAGGATTTTACACAGGGTATACAAAGATTTGGCTACCAGTCAACCACAAGACAATTGTAACTACACCAGACCTGCATGAAGATCTCAAGAAATCAACAAGACCTAGAGCAAAGCAACGTCAACAAAGGAGATACAAAAGCCATCAAGAGATTTGGATTCCTAAGTCTTCAATGCTCCTAGTCAAAAGTCAAATGTCAACGATCAACAAGGCCTACAACAATATCAAA
>NC_140933.1:181321478-181349264 GCF_014529385.1 Adiantum capillus-veneris | reverse complement strand
AGGGGCTATCAGCGCACCATGGTGAAGGCAATGACAGCCGCGGCGGCAATTCCTCACTTCTATCTTGTTGATGAAGTAAAACTGGATGCGCTTGTCAACCTTCGAAAGACTCTTCAGGATTCTTACACAGAGCAAGCCGTCAAACTCACATACTTACCTTTCATGATCAAGGCGCTTTCTGTAGCGTTGCTAAGATATCCGCTGATGAACAGTACATTTAGTGAAGAGGCATCTACAATATGCTGCCGAGGTGAGATTATTCTTTCGACGCTGCTGTTTTGTTCTATCTTTATGAAATGGTAACACAATGACAGATGCTGCACAGGTTCTCACAATGTGGGGGTAGCTGTCGCAACCCCTCATGGCTTAGCTGTCCCAAATATAAAGAATGTTCAACAGCTTTCAGTCGTAGAGGTGAGCGTATTTTTTCTGTTGTTACCCTGGAGGCAAAGAGTAAAGAGGCTATGTGGAATGCTTGCTGTCTAACAGAACTGTCTTGCAGATAGCAAAGGAGCTTGCAAGGCTGACACAGCTAGCAACTGCTAGCAAGCTAAGTGCAGAAGACGTATCCGGTGGAACGATCACAGTCAGCAACTTTGGCTCAATTGGAGGCAAGGTGGGCTATCCTCTGTTGAACTTGCATGAGGTTGCCATTGGTGCCTTTGGGCGGATACGCAAAACGCCTTGCTTTGCAGAAGACGGTAGCATCTATCCAGCATCAATCATGAATGTAAGCTTTGCTCTTCATGCTTGGACATTCTCTGCTCTACCCTCTATGTAACCAAGTTTTGATTTGGGATTTTGTTTCTTTGAAGGTTACTTGGGCTGCAGATCATAGAGTGCTGGATGGCGCAACGTTAGCAAAATTTTTCAGTGAATGGAAATCACTTCTTGAGCAGCCAAAAGGCTAGTTGTACAGTTGAGGTAAACAGAAGGAGATGATCTCAACTAGGTCATTTGTATAGTATACGACTCTGTACAGCATCCTGTAAAAATTTACAAAGGACTATCATTGATTAACATTATCTTTTGTGATTGTAATTATCAAGGGTAAGAATCAAATCAAAACTAATGACAGCAATAGCGTTCCCATGCAAAAGTGAATTTCATATGGTGGATGGTTTTGGTTCCATATGACATCTTACCATGAGTAGAATTCCGTTTAAAGCCATAGCCTCAATTCTTGTATGTCACTAGCAATCAAAGATTGCCATGTAATTCTGGATAAGAATCAAAGTTTTCTACAGTGTTTTTACATGCCAAATCTGCTCAATATAGCGCAGACTTGTGCACTCACTTGAGACAACCTCCAGGTTTCGAGTAGATCTTTCTATGAATATTAACACAAAAAAGGGCAAAAGGAATGAATAATATATCAATTTACCTCTCAACGGTGTGCCGTCTTTTTCTTTTGGCCAGTCTTCCTCCTCGAGTGGATCAAACCAAGTGTCTCGCGTGGTGATTCCATGGCTGTCCATGACGATGACAGCAATGAACGAACCATTCTGTTGTTTTTTTTTTGCATATTGGTGTCTTGTAGACTATCGCATTCAAGTGGTTCTTTAGCCATCCGATAGATCTCATGACGTCTCTCATCATTGCATAATCATCTACTTAGCACATCACGACAAAAACTCCTCTATACTCGATCGTTGCATGTACAAGATGAGCCAAGCGACCAAATTGGCATTGTTCCATGCAAAATCATTGTATCGGACAACCCATGAACACGACTATTGGTGGGTAGGAACAAAATCGAAGCACTGACAGCTAAATCCACATCTCATCACAAACTACACACATGCCTTTCTCAACTACATGTAGTTGGACGAGGCTCAACATAGCATTTTTTGTCTCTTCCTTCGATTTTTCTAGACTAAAATGCGCAATCTGAATATGTCCGCCATTAGTACCCGAAACATTACAAAGGTCGTACGTATCAGTTTCTGGCTTAACCAAAAAAAAACATAAAACCTACAAATGTAGAAGATTTATCATGAATATAGCAACTCTTGCATTAGGAGATCTACCAGATGATGAGTACATCACTATTGGCAGACCTGACACATCCATTATCTCTATATCTAAACTAATCACAAAATCAATTATGTCTTTGAAGGTCATGCCGATCCCTTTTCTCCCTAATAGCAAAAAAAACACACACAAAACAATTTCTTGTTACAAGCCTAGGTATTGCTACAACAGTTTGTTCGCAAGGGAAAAAAATACATTGAAATCTACTATTTGCTTTTGTCTGGGTTTGTCTCAGTGGGTTTCTCAAGTTGCACAACACCAAATTGCTTGTCACATAACATTATAATAGCATCTTAATCATCAAATTCTAATACGAAAGTATCAAGTTCCACACATGAGATGTAGTTGTTGTATCATCTCTGTGCGAAACTTGCACACTCGACTGGGTAGGAACCTCCGAGCAATGATAAATTTGGAGGTGATTGAGGCACGAGCATGTTGTTGAGCACGTTCTTCTCTGTCCTTCACATCATCGTTGTGTACTTTCTCCTTGTTCGGAGGAAAGGCGCCCTCGTTAAATTCAAGAAACCAAGGGAGAGATGTAACAAATGTGACATTAAAGCAACATGCACATTGTACCGTGCTTTCTTTTTTACTCTTTTGTCAATGTCTGCCTCCATCCAATTATACACAATACTCAGGAGCTTAGCCATGATGGCTTCCGTAGATGCGAGACATATTGCATGCACCATCCATACCATGCCTATGTATGATGCTACGTAGCCCATGTTGTTCAATCTGCAAATGGATAGATAATGATACATCCAACGAAAGAGACTTCCTCAAAGCTAAAATGGCAAGTAACTAATCTATCATCATATACTCGTTTATACGCATGACGATAGATAGCATATATGCCTCGTTTGTGGAGTCTACTGTCACTAGCTCCACTCTAACTCGAGGATGGAGATTTATGTCTATCTTGTAAGCTTTACTTGACAATAGCATGGTGCAAGATCTCATAGAGGTCTTTTTCAACTAATGGAATGCTTGCAAAGCAATATGACACAGAAACTTACTCTCTTTTAAGACACTCGTCCGTGCATCCAATCTGTGATTTCCATTCCAAGTGTATAGCATTTTTTTAGACAGATTTGACAAACAAGTGTCCTTAATCTTTGCTTCAAACTGGTTATTCAATTGTTGTCATAAGGGATCCCATTTCTACGTGATCTCGGCATTGACTCTGATTGATGGATATAATGGGGCACCAATAGAACAAATAAAGGATCCTTTCGGTTTGTAATACCCCTCAATCAAGGATATGTCAGCCAATGGTTCCAAACACTTGGGATCCCAACTCACCTGCCTCGCCTATTCTAGCTTTGACAGTCAACATAGAGGAGCCCATGGCATTAAGGTTTCTCGCTCCTTCTACATGATTTGCATGATTCATAAAGCAATTTTACACCACAATGATTGACTAATTAAAATCAATCATAAACTCTTTAGATGCTTGGACAACATGTGCAAACGTAGAGTAACGCCTTCGTTAATTGGGAAGTCATCTCCAGTAGTAGCTCTAGATGTCATGTATGCTTCTATCTCTCTATCATCGATCTCATCATCAAAATCTTCCACGTCAGCAACAACCTTAGTAGAGGTGCCTTCATATACTCGAGCCTTTCCTTTTCCTGCCTTGGTGAGTGTTGATTTTGGTAAAGTGGGTGATGTGGGCACACTACTGACATGCGTGGCTTGCGGAATTAAGACACTAGATGTTAAGGACACATCTGCTTTTTTATCGTCTTTTCTTGATTTTTTTGAAATTTGATGAAAAAAATTAGCACAATTCTTGATTACGAGATGGATTATGACATCTCAAAAATTGCTAAAAACTAGGAATACAGATTCTCACCAAATTGTTTTTGCGCCATACAATAATGGTACCCTTTGCCTTCTTTAAGGTAGTAGTCTCTGTATCCATGGGAGGAACATAAGGGAGAGGAGCATCTTTGTCGTCATACACTTCAATGGCGGAAATAGAATAACAACCAAAAGATAGTTTTTGTCCATATAAGTGGGCTAAGTTGGGCGTCTTATCAATTTGTCCTTACCCAATTGCATCACCGTTGTAAATGAATTTGACCAACACAGATTTTTTTCCATGGTCTATTATAAATCTCTTAAATTTGTATTTGCATAACAATATCATCAATCTCTAGTGTCGTTATAAACTGCTCTCTCTTTGCCCCCATAAACAACTCTCTATCTCCATCTCTCCCCCTCACAATCTCTTTCCCCTCTTTGACTATACGCTCTATTTCACACTCACCCTCTACCTCTCATGAAGCTATATAATAGGGCACTACGCATCCAATTACATATATCTATAGCTGGAAGAGAGAAGGTGCTATAAAGATAGAAATTAAGAATTATTTTCAATCTCTCACTTGTAGCTTTTTGGTAGGAAGAGGGAGGATGTGAGATAAAGAGGTGAGAGAGGGATAAGATGCTCTCTCTTTTTCTCTTTGTATGGCCATTACTGTCTCTCTATGTTAATCTCCACTCCGTCTCTCTTGCTCTCTCTGTCTCTCCCTCGGTGCGTTAAAGGGAAGCCAAAAAACGTCTACAAGGAGATGACTTCTCACTTTGGCATGAGGAGATTAACAAAACCTTGGAAAGAATACATGAGAAATTTCATCCTATTCTTTCACTTCACCTTTTCCTTCCTTACCTCATAGCCATCTATAACAACACAAAAACGCCTTTATATGGATTACATGTGGCTCCTCGTGTTGTTACTCGAAGATCTCACTACTTATGGCTTGCATTCTAAAAACATGCATACTACCACTCAAGTCTCGGGCTAGAACTCAATCAAAAAGCACTTTTATGTCATAATATCCATTTGCAATCATCGTGGATCATGGAATCGATCTATGATTGTGTGATTAATCGCCCCAATCTTGCAACTTCGCTTTTCTCAGGAGATGTTAAAAGATGCTATGAAAACATCCCCCATTGGGAACAATGGGCTTGATACACCATCTTACCAAGCTCTTGAAATATGCATTCTCCTCCATGCATGGTAATTGTTAGGAAATAAGACGTAGCTAAATAGATATTTGAGTAGATTACTTAATGGAGAGAGATAGATTTCACACATAAGAGATTATAGAGTAGAGAGAGAGAGAGAGAGAGAGAGAGAGAGTACACACGATATACGTGGTTCACCCAATGTGGGCTACGTCCACGGGAAACGAGCACTCAATGGCTTTAGCACTTCAAAAGAAGAAGTAGTTTACAAAGGGACTAAACCCTTAATAGAGCTCCCGCCTTGCTTCACTCTCACCACCTCACACTCACCTTGTTGCATCAACTTCACACTATGAAATGTGTGTAGAAATGGCCTCCTTTTATAGGCCAAAGGGCTGCCCTCTCTTATGAGAGGCAGCCATGTGTAGCCGCCCTTGTGCGAATAAGTCCAAATCGGACCCTCCAATCCGCCCATGTGTGGCCGCCCTTGAGAAGACAAGTCCGCTTTTGAATTTGGCCACCGGCCATCGGCCATTGACTACCGGCCACCGCCAACCGACGGTTGTTTTCCAACCACTTTCCGACGAAAAGGAATATTCTGCCGAGGGAAAAAAAAGTATTGGGGGCTTCCGCCCCCGAGGCCCCTAAAGTTGCCCTTGATTCTTGGCCGTGAAAATTTTGGTTTCCGGTGAGTGATTTTCCTTCACGCACGATGGCTTCTCCTCATAATGGGGGCCTTACAAATGTGCGCTTTTACCACAGAAAATTACAAGGGTAAATCAGGCTCCATACTTAACAATCTCCCACTTAGAGACTGATCTCCAAACCAAATCTGTGACTGCTTTCCATTCTGGCTTCTTATCCTTGAATGCCGATTGAAGATGAACAAAAGCTCAACTTCTCCTTGTTGACCACCTTTGTAAACATGTCTGCAAGATTTTCACTTGTATGCACCTTTCCTAGCTTTAGCTGTCTCTCTTCCAAAAGAGTGCGTATGAAGTGATATCTCACCTCAATGTGCTTTGTCCTTGAATGAAAGGCTGAGTTCTTCGCAAGATGGATAGCGCTTTGGCTATCACTGTACAAAAAACAATTGTCTTGTTTGAATCCAAGCTCTTCTAAGAATCTGTGAAGCCACAGACTTTCTTTGCTTGCCTCCGTCATTGCTACATGCTCTGCTTCCGTGGTAGAAAGTGAAACCACTTTCTGCAGCTTTGAAGCCCAGCTTACTGTTGTGCCTCCAACCGTGAACACATAGCCAGTAGTGCTTCTTCGAGTATCTTTGTCACCTACCATATCTGCATCAGCATACCCTTCTAGAAAAATATCAGTTCCTCCAAAATACAAAGCATTTGTTGTTGTCTCTTTTAGATACCTAAGTATCCACTTCACAGCTTGCCAATTCTCTTTACCTGGGTTGTCCATGAACCTACTCACAACTCCCACTGCATGTGCAATGTCTGGCCTTGTCCAAACCATAGCATACATTAGAGAACCTACCGTTGCGGTATATGGAACTTTAGACATATAGGCTATCTCCTCTTGTGTCTTTGGACACATATCCTTCGTTAGTTTAAAATGACCAACCAAAGGTGTAGAAACTGGTTTTGCATTTTTTATTGCAAACCTTTCTAGTACCTTCTTGATGTAATCTTCTTGAGATAGCTTTATTGTCTTCTTCCTCCTGTCCCTTGATATTTTCATACCAAGTATCCTCTTTGCAGCACCTATATCTTTCATTGAAAAAGATTTAGACAGCTCCTCTTTTAGGTCTTTGATGTCCTGCATGTTAGCACTTGCAATCAGCATGTCATCAACATACAACATTAGGATGATGAACTTCCCATCTCCCAAATTCTTCGTGTAGACGCAATGATCCGAGTTGCATCTTGTGAATCCATGATCCAAAATCCATCGATCAAACTTCAAGTACCATTGTCTTGATGCTTGCTTTAAACCATACAAGCTCTTCTTTAATCTGCAAACCATTTTCTCCTTATCTTTTACTTCATACCCCTTTGGTTGAAGCATGTAGATTTCCTCCTCTAAGTCACTGTGAGGGAATGCCGTATTGACATCCATTTGCTCGAGATTTAGATCATGAGCATCCACAAGGCTTAAGACAAGCCTAATTGAGTTCATTTTTACAACAGGAGAAAATATTTCATTGAAGTCAATACCTTTCTTTTGAGAAAACCCTTTTACCACAAGCCTAAACTTGTACCTTTTCTTCCCACCTTCTTCTTCCTTCAGCTTGTACACCCATTTGTTTTGAAGTGCCCGCTTACCTTTAGGCAACTCAACCAACTCCCATGTTTGGTTGCGATGTAGTGAGTCCATCTCCGCTTGCATGCTCTTCGTCCATTCTTCTTTGGATTCTTGTTGCATAGCTTCTTCGTATGATTCTGGCTCTCCAAAATCTGAGATCAAGAGATGGTTGAAGGAAGGAACAAACCTTTCTGGAGGTCTACTTGCTCTTGTAGATCTTCCGGGAATAGGTTGAGGCTCCTCATTTGGTTGACTTTGTTGCACATTGTCACCGTTTGTAGTCCTTGAGTCTTCACCGTCCTCAAGCTCCATGTACTCATCACCTGTTTGTTTTCTTTCCAAGTAATCTTTGTACATATTTTGTTCGTTAAAAGTTACATCCCTACTCCTTAAGATTTTACCATCTTCAGGATTCCATAGGCGATACCCAAAGTCACCTTCTCCATAGCCAATGAAGAAACACTTTTTGGACTTTGCATCTAGCTTTGATCTTAGGCTTCTATCTATGTGCATGAAAGCCTCACACCCAAACACTTTGAGAAATGCATAATTCACCGGTTTACCTATCCACGCCTCTTCTGGAACTCCCCCATCCAATGTCGTTGAGGGTGACCGGTTGATTAAGTACATAGACGTACTTACAGCTTCCGCCCAAAGCTCAAGTGGTAGGCCTGCATGTAGCCGCATGCTTCGTGCTCACTCCATGATTGTCCTGTTCATCCTTTCCGAAATCCCATTTTGTTGAGGTGTCCTTGGGGTTGTCCTTTGCCTCCGAATGCCATTGCTAGCACAAAAGCTTTCAAAAGCTTGGCTGCAATATTCGCCTCCATTGTCGGATCTGAGGCATTTAACCTTGGTACTTGTTTCATTCTCCACAAAGGCTTTCCACCTTTGAAATATGGAAAATACATCGGATTTATTCTTCATGACATAAACCCATGTTTTTCTAGTCGCATCGTCTATGAATGTTACATAGTACAATGAGCCACCAAGTGATGGTGTACTTGCAGGACCCCAAACATCAGAATGAACCAACTCAAGTTTTTTATTTTTTCTTTCATTTCCTGATTTTTGAAATTTTACCCTCTTTTGTTTACCATAAACAAAATCTTCACAGAACTCTAAGTCCACTTCTTTCAAACCTGGTAGAAGCTTCTTTGTTTGAAGGATTTGCATTCCTTTGGCACTCATATGCCCAAGTCGGTAGTGCCACATCGCATTGTCAACTTCTGTAGTTGCTGCACAAGCTGAAGGTTGCGTGCTAACAGTACACAAGTAAAGTATACTGACTTTTTCTCCCTTGGCAACCACCAAAGATCCCTTTGAGATCTTCCACCTTTTGTTTCCGAATGCAATGTTGTGACCTTCATCATCCAATTGTCCTGTAGAGATCAAATTTTTGCGAAGAGAAGGAACATGCCTAACATCTTTAAGCTTCCACTCATTTCCATTAGCAGTTTTGACAGAAACTGTACCTTTGCCGACAATCTCACAAGCTTCATCATCTCCCAAGTATACATACCCAAAATTACCTTTGGTGTAGTCTTGGAAATGTTGCTTGTGTGGTGTCGCATGGAATGAAGCCTTGGAATCTACTATCCAGGAATTAGACACATTGTCTAATGAGAGAATTAGAGCATCTTGCTCTACTTTACCTGCCACATTGGCCTCCGATGTTGGCTTGTTGTCTTGAGACACTGCCTCCTTCTTCTTCTTGGACCAGCAATCCTTCTTGACGTGGCCCTTCTTGCTGCAGTTCCAACATTCAAGAACTGACTTTGTGCATGACTTGCTCCGCCTTGAGTGATCACGACCCTTTTGGTTTTTGAACCTTTCCTTAGGCCTTCCTCTTGTTTCCACTGACAGTGCAGCACTTGATGATTCTCCTGTGTTCTGTGCTGCTCCTTCATATTTCCTCGCTTAGGAGAACACCCACAACATCATCAAACTTAAGAGTATTTGTGCCAGAAATAGAATTACTTACAACCATCACAAGGCTGTCCCAACCATCCGGTAGAGATGATAGTATAAGGAGAGCTCGCACTTCGTCATCGAAATTGATTTTCACCGATCGAAGTTGACTTATATTTGTGTTAAAGTCATTTAGGTGTTATGCAACTGAACCATTCTCTGCCATCTTTAGATTGAACAAGCGCTTCATAAGAAATACCTTATTGGATGCCGATGGTTTCTCGTAGAAGTCGTCAAGTGACTTCATCAAGTCCTCCGTGGTCTTCATCTCCGAAACACTGAAGGCCACCGTTGACGCCAAGCTTAACCGGATTGTTCCCAGTGCCTTACGATCAAGGACAATCCATGCTTCATCTGCCATTATTGCGGGCTTCTTCGCAAGACCGCCTAGTGGCAAATAGAGATCCTTCTGGTACAGATAGTCTTCAATATGCATCTTCCAATGTTAGTAGTTTTTGCCGTTGAACTTCTCAATCTTGAGCTTCCCTTCCTCTGCCATAACTCCCACTCAATTCAAGGAATCCTTTCCTTGAGATAATTTAGCTACGAGCAAACCTTGCTCTGATACCAGTTGTTAGGAAATAAGACGTAGCTAAATAGATATTTGAGTAGATTACTTGATGGAGAGAGATAGATTTCACACACAAGAGATTATAGAGTAGAGAGAGAGAGAGAGAGAGAGAGAGAGAGAGAGAGAGAGAGAGAAGAGAGAGAGAGTACACACGATATATGTGGTTCACCCAATGTGGGCTACGTCCACGGGAAACCAGCCACTCAATGGCTTTAGCACTTCAAAAGAAGAAGTAGTTTACAAAGGGATTAAACCCTTAATAGAGCTCCCGCCTTGCTTCACTCTCACCACCTCACACTCACCTTGTTGCCATCAACTTCACACTATGAAATGTGTGTAGAAATGGCCTCCTTTTATAGGCCAAAAGGGCTGCCCTCTCTTATGAGAGGCAGCCATGTGTAGCCGCCCTTGTGCGAATAAGTCCAAATCGGACCCTCCAATCCACCCATGTGTGGCCGCCCTTGAAAAGACAAGTCCGCTTTTGAATTCGGCCACCGACCACCCGCCATTGACTTCCGACCACCGGCCACCGGCCATTGACTACTAGCCACCGGCCAACCGACGGTTGTTTTCCAACCACTTTCCGGCCGCCGTCCGGCCATAATATTCCGGCAAAAAGGAATATTCCGGCGAGGGAAAAAAGTCTCGGGCGCTTCCGTCCCCGAGGCCCCTAAAGTTGCCCCTGATTCTTGGCCGTGAAAATTTTGGTTTCCGGTGAGTGATTTTCCTTCACGCACGATGGCTTCTCCTCATAATGGGGGCCTTACAAATGTGCGCTTTTACCACAGAAAATTACAAGGGTAAATCTGGCTCCATACTTAACAGTAATTACACAAACTCGAAGACCAGTTTCATTCCAATAGGAACAGTATCAGAATATCATAAATGAGAGATATAATCTGCATTTGTCAATGAATTTAATCGGCAAGTCAAATTTTACCTATGTACATTCATGCCACCACATTCCTTTTCCAAAACCAATCAATAAAAGACCATACCTTCTCAAGTACCTGTAAATAGCAATGTGTTATTCTGCTCAGTTAAAAAGCCAGGTGGGATAATGCGACAAGATTGGCTAGTCAGCCGGTATAGACAGTAAACCCATCCAATGTATATGCAAAATTTCTTTTAATTCGAGCCAATCATGGCATGCAATAGGATATAATTAGGCAATTTCCAAGCCAGTAAAAGAATATGCAAATTAGCTGGTCTTTTCTCCTAAAATCATCAAAAACCAGAAAAGGAGTTATCATTCTTCTCCATATGACCGTACATCCCAATACCAGTAACCGGTAATGAATCGGTCAGCATGTCCAATTGTAACCATCCCAATCATATGCTTAAAATTTTCCGAAGAAAGTCAGAAGCAGCAATAAGAGAACATTTCTCAAAAATTCTCAATGTTTATGTTCAATAGATATTTTATAACCAGTACTAATCCGTAGAGAACAGAACCAGCAGAATCATTAGTGAGAGATCCATAGATTAACCAGCAAAACAAGCTTCAACCATATGATGCTTATGCAACCAACTTACAGTTTCAATTCCCAGCCATAGCATTCTATCAACAAGCTCTACTCATCTCAGCAAAGAGGGTGGGGGAGACAAACCCATAAAGATAAAGGCAAAAAAATGTTTATAACATGCAAGCTAGCTGCCCATAAAGACCAGCTAGCAAATCAATCCTCAGATTTCTGAGAAGACTCACACTAGAAGAGCATTGGCAAGAATTTAAACCGTCATTTTCCGATGTCAAGCTCAGCAAGCCAAGCCATAACTAGATCTACCCAAATAGGAGCAGTAAGAGCAGCTTTAGCCGGTCATACCAACCCTTTTATCATCAATACCCACGGCACTGGCTGTCCAAAATCACCAAGAACCATCCCCAAAACAATTCCTAGTATTCAAATTTATGCATGCTAGCAGATAGTACATCATAATACGACCCGAGATACGAAAAAATCCCTTACAACGATCTGTATACAGCAGTAGCTAATAGGTTATGCAAACCATAATCGGTGCCATCTTGGTTGGCAAATCTAACCCCATTAAAACGACTTCATGCAATAACAACTCACTCCAAATAGAATCTCCAAGAGCAGCAGTACGAGGTCAAAAACCCCTTCAATTTTTTTATGTACATGCTTAATTTTCATCACCACCAGCCCATGATGTGGCAGTAAATCCAAAAAAAACCATGCCATACCCGAAATGATAAGAAGTTTTTGAAGCAAACAAATTTTTCGCCCTTATCTCTGTGGAATCCACAATGTTCTTCTTGCTAGGAGCCATACTATGGAGACCCTCAAGTGAAGCTTTGGACGATGAATAGAGTATGCACACAATGAGAGAACCCACACACACTTGCAAAATGAAAACTAAGTGAGCTTAATGCTCACCTTATAAAGCTTTCCTTTCCTCCTGCAATTGGCTGGCTGCACAGTATAAAACCGGGAAAAACCACCTCGCCACATCCTTGGAGCCCACACAGGATGGCCTATATCCGGGAAGAAGGTCCACCGCGGCAGAGTCTTCATCAAACTACACCATACCCCCACAATTTCGGGCGGCGTTACAACTAAAGCTTGCCCCAAATAGCGCGCGTCAGACTGGGGAGAAACCCTTCATTCGAAACCATTTTTGCATTCAAGTCTCACCCGTCACGCCTGGCCACAGTAAACCAGCTAAAAAAACAATAATGAAAAAAAAGGATAATGAAAAAAAGTCCTTTACGAGGCTACTTTAACCAAGAGGCCTTTCCCGCCTAATCAACCAATGCCGTGGTTGGAAGCTCTATGAGAGCAAGATCTCGAACAAGTGAGATATTTTTTGTAGTCAATGATTGCCAAGGGTGAAAGCAAACCCCAGGATAACACCATGGATGAAGAGTCTCATATCCTCTAGAAGGATAGAGAGAGAGAGAGAGAGAGAGAGAGAGAGAGAGAGAGAGAGAGAGAGAGAGAGAGAGAGAGAAGAGAGAGAGAGAGAGAGAGAGAGAGAGAATGTGAGGGGGGGGGGAGATCTCTGCTAAAAAGCAATGTAAAAGCTTCTCAATCTTCTAAATCTTCTCATGGACTACTCTTGCCAGCTTTATAGGCAGTTTAAAGCAACGTAAAAAGTTCTCTTATACATGCCCAAAAATCATATCTTGAGCTTTAAGCCCCCTCTTCTCTTCTCGTTCATTCACCTTTTCAATCACCCCTATCTCTTTCTCTCTTGAGCCGTGTCGTGGGTGCTAGGCACTAGATTAACTAGAGAGATAACAAGAGTGAGGGATAAACAACGTGGAAGAGATAATTTGAGTTTATGGTGAGAGATGTTAAAAAATTTAAATAATCTCACCTTTCAGCTCTCTATTATCTTGTATTCCTCTTCCACTCTCTCTCTCTCTCACAAGCACACTCACTAACTCTTTCGCCTTTTGCTCTCTCCTTATCCATCTCTCACTCCTAATTTCTCACTCTCTGTTACACTAGAGAAGGCTCTTTTACACTAGAGAAGTGCAAAGAGATAAACGGAGAGAGAGAGAGAGAGAGAGAGAGAGAGAGAGAGAGAGAGAGAGAGAGAGAGAGAGAGAGAGAGAGAGGGGTATATGGAACGTTTAGAGAGAGAGAGAGAGAGAGAGAGAGAGAGAGGGGTATATGGAACGTTTCTATTTCACCTTTTTAATTTAGAGAGATCATGTTTTTTAGATAGTGTGAGGGATAGATTGGGAGATAGGATTGGTGAGATACATAGATTTTAATGTTACAATATGAGATGGGAGAAGATAGGGGATTTATTACATGGAGAAATTCCACCTAAGAATATATGGGGGAAGGGTTGATTTAATAGAAGGAGGTGGACATCAATATAATTAGATATTTGGGTTCAAATTGGAGGGAGGCTTAGAGAGGGTTTGTAGTGGGAGACGTGGATATTTATGGAGATATTTGTGACTATAGATTGTCTATAAATGCACCTTCATACTGTGAAATTATCAACGAACCAATGTATGTCAAGACATGGCTTCTTCATCGTCCTGCAAAGTTAGTTTTTTTGTGGATACTGATTGTAATGAGCCAATACTCCAAGACTGTCCGGCCCAATATGCAATGGTTAACCCTAAAGATTTTGGGGGAGGCAGTAATATTATGGTCATTGCTGGGTGAAACCTATACATATAAGAATGAAGTATCCAACTATCATTAGGCATAGTAAATGCAGAGGACACTTCATCTACAATAACACGACATGTCCAATTAGAGCAATGAACGGACGTGCAAATGAAACCTCATGGACAAGAAAATTGATGACATCAATGTTTCATTGGGTATGCTAAGCTCGACAAATGGAACCCTAAAATGCTTCCACTATGGAAGAAGTCCAGTTCTGCTCCTTGCACTATTTATTATTTGCTCGCCGATAACAATTGGACACGTTTGTTCATCCACAAGAGACTCAGAGCCACTCGGTAGCTAGAGGTGTTTTGAGATCTTCGATCGAGCATCCAAGAGAGCTTGTTTCCTATGTGGTCACCGAAGTTTCTACTAGTGGTCCAAGACATTTGCAGCTGAATATTGCAAAACAAATGGTTATGAGAGTAGTTGTTCTTGAAAATGGAGAACAACTAAACAACAACAAGCTTCTCTCGATCTTGGAGGAGATGAGACCATTGGTTCATACACAAAGGTAAATTGTATGTTTCTTTGAGAGAATAGTTAATGTGCTTAGAATATCATGTTGAATTATGACTGCTCCATTCAAATTTAAGCATATGTTGAAAGAAGCAAGTGCTATAAGAATAGGAGTGGGGATAGAGTCTCAATTGCTCCGCTTGAAGAACACATGTGGATATAGATATTTTCATGGCATGTTGTTTCTTGGGCAATGTAACAATCCGCAGAAAAGATGCCACGTGTTCAAGATGTCTACCACTGGGCCCTGGTCCGGTATTGAGCTTGTGAATAGAATGCGGCAAGATGGGAGTGGAGATTTTTGCGACGAACCTGAGTTTTCTTTGACCATGTTTGTAGGGTCGTGGGATGGACATCAATGGCTACACATGTGTATGATCCTATGTAAGTATTCAATATGCAAGATATTGATTGTTTGTTGCCCATTTACCTCCTTTATGTGGTTTACATCTCAATTGTACATGATTCAAGAGATGCAAACCATTGCTATATGTGAGATGAAAGAAGAAGATACCCAAACACAGATCGTGTTTTGGGAAATGATGACTGTCATGCTTCTCGACAATGAATATCTACCGGCTAATTTTAAATTTTTGTGGACGATGAGATAGGAGCAAAATGGAGAGCAATCTGTACAATATTTAACTGTGAACCAAATTAAAAAATAGGAGGTAGAGAGTGTTCTTGTCTGTTTCATTGGGAGCAGAGCCTGCAGATTCACAACATTCAATGTGTGCACAAAAATTCCCAAGATGAGCATAGGCATCTTTGTGAATTATGGCATTGTGCACGAAGTGAAGATGAAGCCACGGCTCTACATAGAAACATATACAAGCTTGGTGGGCCTTGAGCAAAGTGGCAGACTCTAATTTGTCACAAATGGACTATTGGTTGAGTTGGTGACATGTGCGGTATCCTCGTTGAAGAAAACACTATGGGGATAAAATTGTCTAAAAATATTCTTTGTTTGTGTTGAAAGCAACATCTTCAATCATAATTGATAGAAAAATTTGTGTAGGATATGGATGATTTATTGTTCGTACCCACGACAAACTTGGCAAAAACCAAGCATGCTAGCTGGTTAGCAGTAGAGGCGAGGGCAATAAAGAGATGTTGAGCTTATATGATGCATGTATGTCTGACCTATCTAATTCCTTGCTTCAAAGTGTGAAGACGCTAGCTTTGTGGAGGGTAGGTATCATGGAGTTGGACCCTCTGCAAAAAAGTTGGCTCGTTGGGCACAACAAAAGTGAGCGTCCACGCCAGTGATTGTTGTAAGAGAAGTGGCCAACAATCTCGGGGGGCTCCTCTTTATCAACATCCAGTTATGAAGGAGATAATGTCACAGTTTTAGAGAAGAGGAAACAAGTAGGTTGTGTAAGCTATGAGGAAGAAAATGATTTGCATTGACCTAAGTATCTTATGCAAAATGTTGAAAGGAATCGAAGAGGCACAAGCAACAAGCGGAATGGGAATTCATTACAAAAAGAGCATCAAAAACCTCGGCGAAGGTACTGTAGCTCCCTCGTTTTGGGGATTAGAAGCTAGGACAACAGAGTAGATAGTATCTCTACGAAAGAGGCTCAAAGGCTCCATTTATGTGGTTTTGCAATGATAGTGTGGATCACACTTAGCACATTTGCAACACAATGACACAGTGTCCCGCTAGAGTGCCTACTACAACATGGTCTCTGGAGAAAGAAACAAACTTGACCACCACTAAATTAATGAATTTGGAGGCTATAGGATACACAATCAAGAAGTGTGTAATTACAGACTCAGTAATACAAGTGTGTTATTGACCAGGAGTGTCGGTTGCAGCGTAGAAGCAAATTGACTTGGTAGTTGCAATCGAGGCTCAGAATAGTGAGACACAATGTTGTTAAGCCTAATTTTCATGAAAAAATTGTGGTGGGAACATCTACCTTGTAGGTCCGAGGCAAAGCTTATGAAGTTCACATCACAAACAATCTGATTTTATATGTGGAGACTTCACAGATCGCATAGCCTAGAGCAAACAGTACATGGCTTGCAAGCACATTTACGTTATCTTCCTTCACTTCTTGGACTGGATGTGAATCATAACATGTTTATCCATCAAAGCAAGCTCACCCATGAGGATTTTCTCCTAAACCACAATCAAGAACCTCACTCTCTCAACTACACCACCTAGCCACATACACACATACGGAAGGTAACCACCTAATCATGCCAGATTCATATGAAACTTATTTAACACTAGATTGGTAATGGGACACTTTTATGTCTGTTAAGTGACCATTTTCTTTGAATTATGTCAAGAGTTTCAAAATGGATTTTAAGGTGCTATCTGTCTAGAAAGTTGTCTCATGAGCTTAAAAAAACTCGACATTTTTTTGGAATATCAATTCCATCTTTAACCTTGTCCTTGCACAACATTTCACAACCTAAACTGTGTGAAAAAACGGATCCTGTTTTTGACTTTTTTTTTACTTTTTGCAACTATACCACTCTAGAATTCATGTTTGTGAGGTCTATAAAGCTAGAGAACTATCTTTAGTAGTCCTCAACATGTCCTGATTCTTCTAGGGAGAAATAAATGTTTAAGTTGTAAGTTATGACCAAATTACAAAAATTATCAAATCCTGTTTCTTAGCCAATTTTAGCTCTTCTATGATTTTTTTGGTGGCTTTCATGATATCCAAATGCAGTTTTGATTTTCTATGTCGCATATTGTAACATAAAGCTAATATTCCTTGAGTTTTGGGGCATCTAATACCCTATTTTTCATAGTAGACAACGATGGTTGATTTTGCATAGTAGACAACGATGGTTGATTTTTTCAATTATAAAAGAAAACAAAACATTCTAGTATATCAAGTATAGCTTTTTCAATATTGTTAGTTTCTTGTGACAACTACAAGCATTTTGTAGGTAGTAACCATATCTAGTCATAAGGATCAAATTTGGCTAGATATTGAATAGTTTCTATGGGATTCTACAACTCATAATGTTGAACCCAGTTTTTTCATGTTTGCTGTATTTAGCACTTCATCTTTGTCCCCAAGATTCCCTTGGTAAGAGATGTATTATTATTTTGACATGCTCCATGGCTCCTTATGAACCTAAAGGACAATAGGGAACTAAGAAAACATGCATATATTATTTGTATTGAGCGTGGTTATAGAAACTTTGATGATAGGTTTGCAGAATGGTAAAAATTCAACTTTTTTGTACCTATTTCTTTTGGCAAAACAAAAAATAGTGAGTAAGAAGCAACCATATGTTCTGACCACCAACCCATTGAAGTTAACTAGGGAATTTATCTCAAGTCCTACAAAAATCCCTAATCTTATTTTTATGCAACAAAACGTAAGAAATGACTGTTTTGATGAAAATGTGTTGGTCCATCAACTTTGGAGGCTTGGTGTGACCAAAAGATGAGAAATTTTACAAGTTTCTTCTTATTTTTTCCATGTGTAGTAGGCCTTAAACTATAACCTCATGAAAGGATTTTACAAAATGAGTGGATCTACTATGGTTTTGGGTTTTTTTCAAAACCCTGAAAGGACACTTTTATGTCCTGTTAGGTTACCAACCTAGTGTTAAGGAACACCATCCCCTTCCTAGGATACACCTGTCCCTATGCTTCTACACTCAAAAACCTCACTCTAAACCCGTCTGCGAAAAACGCGTAGGATGACAGAGCAGAATTTTGAAAGTGCCCAAAACTGAAATTTATGAGTACCTATGTGTAGGTTATGTCGCCACGATTCTATAGACTACTAGCACGCAGAAAACAGACATCGTTTGATACACTTACGGCCACAAATAGCTCGTAGATGCGTTGGCGTGTGCGCTTCGTCTCGCGTGGAATGCTTGGCGTTGTTGCGTAGCTCTCCTCGAGCCTACAGCAATGGTGAAGTCGGATCTCCCAATGTGTTGAGCGAGCCAGGCGTAGCGAGAGGATGAAGCTCACGCTCACTCTCTTTCTTTCTCACACACAGTAGACGGCAGCGCTAAAGTTTTGATTATGAAAAAGTCCTCCTTACAAAATGACCTAGGTACCTTATATACTAAGGCTACCTTAGGTTTAACCAAAAATGGGGTTGAAAGGGTCAAATGCTTTGTATTTACAATCTAGAAGTGCCATTGCACCCCCGCTTCTGAAACTACAATAACTACTCATTACAAATGACGTTTATGGCCATAATCCGCAGCATTTCATAACTCGCAAAAGATAAGACTTTGGTACGAAACTTGAGTTATGTTGTGTTGTGGACCCAGCGGTCAAACAACTACCGCTTTGATACAAACTCAATATCTACTATCTTCCCAGTTTTGTAGACCATTTTCCCAATTTATGTAACTCTTCAATTATTTTTTATTGGAACATGAACCTAAAGATAATCAAACTTCTCATCGATTACCTTGGTTGATTTAACAAGAAATCATCTTTAGTACCTCTTTAAAAACACTTTTGCAAATACAGATAAGTCATTTGGAATCATCACCAGAACTTCGCATTCTTCATTTGATCACTACGTTCAAACGAGAGGGAAAATAATCTATGACAAGATTTGGCCATACCACTATAAGTTCTCTTCTATATTTGTTTTCTCATTACAGAGTCATTTAACATATTCAGGAGCTGTGTGAGACAAAATACACTTGTCACTTGACATCTACATTCGCTCTCTTCTTCCAAACCTTGAACGTGACAAAGAAGCATATCATGCCATATTTGCTTTTCCCACAATGATGTGTGTGTGTGTGTGTGTGTGTGTGGTGTGTGTGTGTGTGTGTGTGTGTGTGTGTGTGTGTGTGTGTGTGTGAGAGAGAGAGAGAGAGAGAGAGGAGAGAGAGAGAGAGGGAAGAGATGCTAACAATATGCAGTTATCACAGTAAGAGACATGCAAGATGCTTACAATGTAAAATCCATTTGCACACAACACCACCTTCAAATACTTCCCACTTGAACATTCAAATAGCCAAGACAGCTACAATCAACCTACAAACGGATGTCCAAAGTGAGATAGTCAATCTATGTACAACATTGAATATCTAGGTACAAGATTGAATTTCTCTTTGGCCTATCACCCACAAACGGATGGCCAAAGTGAGATAGTCAATCTTACGATTATATATCTACTAAATACATATGTTACACAAGTAGATAAAGGCTCACGATTGGACAATTACTTACCCCTTGTAGAGTATGCATACAATAATATTGTACATACTTCTATTGGCAAGGAACCTTTGAGATCATAGATGGAAGACCTAAAAGTCCCTTGCTACTTAAAGTACATGGGAAGATCTTCGTTGCCGATGAGTATAGCCGTGACCTACAAGAATCTTTTCAAAAGTTTAAGGAGGTTATATCCAGCTCTCAACAAAGGAAAAAAGTTGTTGCTGACAAGCACAAAAGGGCCTTAACGTTCATCGAAAATGATTGGGTCTTACTTAAGTTTCCCAAGGCTCAACTGAGGCAAATGATGGGCAAAAATCCTATGGGCCATCAAAAGTATTATGTTAAACACGCAAAAAGATGATATGGTTCTTTTCAAATCTTGAAGCCAATCAATAAAATGGCTTATCAACTCAAGCTGCCGAACCATTGGCTCATACACAATGCTTTTCATGTGAGCCCACTTAAGCCCTACGAAGGAGAGCCACCAGGTGAACCAATTATTGAAGACCCTCAAGAAATCGAAGAACAAGAAGAGGTGCAATAACCCAAAGCTATCCTTTGGCATGAAGACAAGGTAGTACGACATGGTAATATTATCTGTGATGGTATCTTATTAAGTTCAAAAATTATCCTTTGACGATGCTAGATGGATGCAAGGATTACAACTTAAGGATAGTATAAACATTGTCAATGCTTACAATGCTACATTAGAGTAAGCTAATGTACATGTTTCTTTTAAATAAACAATGTTTTTATCTTATAAGATTAATTCTCTTTTTATTGTGCACAAAATAAGTATTCATGCTTAGAATCATCTTTGTGATGACGATGTCTCTCAAACACCAAGCAGAATTTGTCGCTCTACTTTGGTAGAATGAAATGGACTAAAGAGCATATATGCTTGCGACAGCCAAGTCTCCCAAGCACCAAATGGACTATTCATCCATTCGGAAGTGATGTTGTAGGGTAAAACGGGATCCTCTATCGCTAAGAAACTTAGACTAATGACTAAGACTTTATCTCTTCTACTTCATAGTCGAGGATGACTATGATTTCAAGAGAGAGGTAATGTCATAAAATCTAATATCTAATCAACCCAAACGATTTTCTCATATTACACTAATCGTTTAATGTAGGAGAAAAAAGAGGAACAAGGGTTAGGATATAGACATGTGCTTATGGATCTATCTCAACACGGGGCCAAGGTGAAAGGGTCCAAATAAGAGATGGTATGCCAAAGAGCAATGCTACCTAAGGGAGCTTAAAGACCTCCAAAAGTTAGTAATAAAATTCCTTAGACCTAGGACCTTAAGCAGGATGGGGTTGAGCTTGAGGTGAGAATCCTACCCAAGCATGAGGTACTTGTTTTGCTTGCTGACTAAGGTGCTTAAGGTGTTTGTGAGAATTTTGCCCAAGCTTGAGGTACTTGTAATGCTTCAATGACTAAGATGCTTGAAGTGTTCAATTCAAACATGATCTCTCAAGGGGCATAAAAGATTTTCATGCTTAAATGACTGAGGTGCTTGAAGTGTTCAATTCAAACATGATCTTTAAAG
The DNA here is from genome assembly GCF_014529385.1 of Adiantum capillus-veneris. NCBI lineage: Eukaryota > Viridiplantae > Streptophyta > Polypodiopsida > Polypodiales > Pteridaceae > Adiantum > Adiantum capillus-veneris. Next base: position 181,328,036 of record NC_140933.1, on the reverse strand, counting down.
AAGCATAAAAGACACATGTCAAGATCCTCCCCATTTCACCCTCATGATGTGATTGAATCCTATTGGATAGGCTTTAAAGGGGTCCAATGATAATTTAGATGCATTTAAATAAATGATTAAGCTCTTTCTCTCAAAGAGGAAAAAGAGGACACTTGTCCAAATGTTATAATTAAATAATACAGAGAGAGAGAGAGAGAGAGAGAGGGGGGGGGGGGGGGGATATACTTTCTCACACACACACATACAATGAGGTACAAAGTACAAGAGCTCCATCTCCTTCTCTAAGCTTGTTGATAAGTTGAGAGCCTACACCAACACTCTTGGCTATGGAATGCAAATACAACCAAGAGCCATGCTTCAATGCTTAAGTTTGTCATCTTCCTCATCTTCATTACTATGCTACTATGCTATGCTAAGCAAGAAGAGTGATCATAAGTGAGGAACTATTTCTTTCTCCTATGAATGATTCTTTTTCCTCTTCCCTACCCTCATTCCCCGCTAGCTCTCTGCACTGTTGAAGGTGTTTTGAGGCCTTGGGATTGAGGCCGGGGATGGTTAATGCTTTTACAAAGTTTATGGTATGCTTGTGATGCATGAATCTTTCCATATTCATTGCATCACCTAGGTCACAAGGAACACAAATATTGTATTGTACCAAGTCTCTCTTGATGGGAGAATCTATAATACAAAAGCCTATTGGAGGGGGGGACTGGCTCCATGTAAATCCGGTCCTCAACTGTTGTCAAGTTCTCTAAACCCTCTCTCTCTTGCAAAAGTATTGTTCATGCCAAGTTAATTAAGTATTATGGTTATGTTGCTACTCTGCTAATTAAGTTCACCCTCTATGTTCTCCAAGTAGTCGCACAAAAATTTATCACTCTAATTCTCTTAATTTCTCTATCCTCAAGGTTCATAGGCCATTTCCATTTCACCGATAGTCACAAGGATCTCTCTCTCTCTCTCTCTCTCTCTCTCTCTCTCTCTCTCTCTCTCTCTCTCTCTCTCTCTCTCTCTCTCTCTCTCTCTCTCTCCTCTCTCACAAAATCCTTATGGTTCTCTTTACAAGGCTACATGAGCAACAAGATAGAATTGTGGCTCCCATGCACTTGCTCTTGCAGTCGCCTTTAAGGCCAACACTAGCTGCCAATCAGATTATTACAAATAGAGCAAGACCTTTTTCTCATAACCACCACCACCCACACCAAATGTGTAGTTCTCTTTCTCTACTCATCACTCCAACCAAAACAAACTATTCCAGTAGCTACGACCTTGATATTATTTTTTTAATGTTATTTCTCTTTTGTGTCGCATCCTATTGGCAAGTACCTGAATGAAATGTTAATCGTTAGCACATAGCTTCATAAAATGTTGCTCATTAATGCATATATTGTAGCATTACATTTATTCATTTCTATTGCACATCAATCAATCTCACCAAGAACCCCCTAGAGGACCAGACCAACAAACTTATATCATCTTTATTGCTATTATTGCTTTATTACGACACATTGTTTGTCAAATTAGTCAACCATGTAAGTATAATACATAGTCAATACAACGGTAGGGCATAGAAGAGTTCAACATGGAAAATGACGGTAGATACAATAACCATTTTCCCAAAGAAAAAAAAACAAAAAGAGACTCCGGTAGAGACAAAGAATATGGAAATGATTATAACCCGAGGAATCTTAGACAAAACTATGGTTGCAATCATAAATCTATTTGATGTAGATATTTCTAGTTATGACACTAGTAGGCACAAGGATCCCTCTCTCTCTCTCTCTCTCTCTCTCTCTCTCTCTCTCTCTCTCTCTCTCTCTCAACATCTTGATGGTTCTCTTTACAAGGATACTATAATAAAGCAATATAAATCCGCATGTGAGAACAACATAAAACTCAGGGCATCGTGGTGTAGGACTCACTATGCATAGCCAGCCAGAGTAGTAGCAAGAAATATTCGGTAAGTGATCCACTTCGATCAAATTGAAATCCACCCATATAATAACATCAACCAAGTATTCTCATTTACAAGCTGAAATATTTCCTAATTAAAACAACCCATGATAACCACGTTATAGTTGAAGCTTGTCTCGTTGTCGAATAGAACCCTCTCCCTAGTATGTATGATGATTGCTATCTTGGTTCTTAGAATGCAGATGCGGCTATGCATGTAGTTATCTCTTGAAAAATAGAAAAATTACATCTAATCACTTTTTCCCTAGTCTTTTCCACGAGCCATTGGCCCAAAAATGTACAATTATATCTACTACTAGTAATGTAACGTAATGTGAATTGTACCTTTTCTCCTTTGCCATTATCTATAGTGTTTCACCATACGATAGTGAAGTTTTTATTGCATATTTCTTGATACTGCCTCATTTCGTTGCCCCTCTATGACATATCTTCTATTGTTTTTACTACTTCTTTATGGATAGCTAATTATTAGTGAAGGATGCTCACTCTTATGCCGGAATTGGATATCAAAAACCTTTTTATCAGGAGCCCTACTTTAGCATATCCGAATAGCTGGTTGTTAATCATCATATGTTTGTGCATTTCCTAAGCTTGGATAGCCTTTTGTAAGTTATCTCGTAATTATCAATATTACAACTCTATACCAAGTATAAGATCATTCTAACTATTGTCTAAATCGAGCATCATGATTAGTTTTTCATTTGAGTTATTATTTGACCTTACTATCGCTTTGATCTAAGCTCAATATCTACTATTAAGATCATTCTAACTATTGTCTAAATCAAGCATCATGATTGGTTTTTTCATTTGAGTTATTATTTGATTGTACTACCACTTTGATACAAGCTCAATATCTACTATCTGCCCAGTTTTGTAGACCATTTTTCCAATTTAAGTAACTCTTCAACTATCTTTTATTGGAACATGAACCTAAAGATAATCAAACTTCTCATCGATTACCTTGGTTGATTAAACAAGAAATCATCCTTAGAAACGATTTTGCAAATGCAGATAAGTCATTTGGAATCATCACCAAAACTTAGCATTCTTCATTTGATCACTACGTTCAAAGGAGAGGGAAAATAATCTATGACAAGATTTGGCCATACCACTATAAGCTCTCTTCTATATTTGTTTTCTCATTACAAAGTCATTTACCATATTGAGGAGCTGTGTGAGACAAAATACACTTGTCACTTGACATCTACATTCGCTCTCTTCTTCCAAACCTTGAACGTGACAAAGAAGCATATCATGCCATATTTGCTTTTCCCACAATGCTCTGTGTGTGTGTGTGCGTGTGTGTGTGTGTGTGTGCGTGTGTGCGTGTGTGTGTGTGAGTGTGGTGTGTGTGTGTGAGGTGAGAGAGAGAGAGAGAGAGAGAGAGAGAGAGAGAGAGAGAGGGAAGAGATGCTAACAATATGCAGTTATCACAGTAAGAGACATGCAAGATGCTTACAATGTAAAATCCATTTGCACACAACACCACCTTCAGATACTTCCCACTTGAACATTCAAGTAGCCAAGACAGCTACAATCAACCCACAAACGGATGGCCAAAGTGAGATAGTCAATCTAGGTACAACACTGAAAATCTAGGTACAAGATTGAATTTCTCTTTGGCCTATCACCCACAAACGGATGGCCAAAGTGAGATAGTCAATCTTACGATTATAGATCTACTAAAGACATATGTTACAGAAGTAGATAAAGGCTCACGATTGGAGAATTACTTACCCCTTGTATAGTATGCATACAATAATATTGTCCATAATCCTATGGGCAAGGAACCTTTTGAGATCATAGATGGAGAACCTAAAAGTCCCTTGCTACTTAAAGTACATGAGAAGATCTTCGCTGCCGATGAGTATATAATGGGACACTTTTATGTCCTGGGACACTTTTATTTCTTGTTAAGTGACCATTTTCCTTGAATTATGTCAAGAGTTTCAAAATGGATTTTGAGGTGCTATCTGTCTAGAAAGTTGTCTCATGAGCTGAAAATAACTCGACATTTTTTTTGGAATATCAATTCCATCTTTAACCTTGTTCTTGCACAACATTTTACAACCTAAACTGTGTGAAAAAACGGGTCCTGTTTTTGGCTTTTTTCAACTTTTTGCAACTATACCACGCTAGAATTCATGTTTGTGAGGTCTATAATGCTAGAGAACTATCCTTAGTAGTCCTCAACATGTCCTGATGCTTCTAGGGAGAAATAAATGTTAAAGTTGTAAGTTATGACCAAATTACAAAAATTGTCAAATCTATTTTTTAGCCAATTTTAGCTCTTCTATGATTTTTTTGGTGGCTTTCATGATATCCAAATGCAATTTTGATTTTCTATGTCGCATATTGTAACATAAAGCTAATATTCCTTGAGTTTTGGGGCATCTAATACCCTATTTTTCATAGTAGACAACGATGGTTGATTTTTTCAATTATAAAAGAAAACAAAACATTCTAGTATATCAAGTATATCTTTTTCAATATTGTTAGTTTCTTGTGACAACTACATGCATTTTGTAGGTAGTAACCATATCTAGTTTGAGGTAGTCATAAGGATCAAATTTGGTTAGATATTGAATAGTTTCTATGGGATTCTACAACTCATAATGTTGAACCCAGTTTTTTCATGTTTGCTGTATTTAGCACTTCATCTTTGTCCCCAAGATTCCCCTTGGTAAGAGATTTATTATTCTTTTGACATGCACCATGGCTCCTTATGAACCTAAAGGACAATAGGGAACTAAGAAAACATGCATATATTATTTGTATTGAGCGTGGTTATAGAAACTTTGATGATAGGTTTGCAGAATGGTAAAAATTCAACTTTTTTGTACCTATTTCTTTTGGCAAAACAAAAAATAGTGAGTAAGAAGCAACCATATGTTCTGACCACCAACCCATTGAAGTTAACTAGAAAATTTATCTCAAGTCCTACAAAAATCGCTCATCTTATTTTTATGCAACAAAACGTAAGAAATGACTGTTTGTATGAAAATGTACTGGTCCATCAACTTTGGAGACTTGGTGTGACCAAAAGATGAGAAATTTTACAAGTTTCTTATTTTTTCCATGTGTAGTAGGCCTTGAACTATAACCTCATGAAAGGATTTTACAAAATGAGTGGATCTACTATGGTTTTGGAGGTTTTTTTCAAAACCCTGAAAGGACACTTTTATGTCCTGTTAGGTTACCAACCTAATGTTAACGTTCAAAGAAAATGATTGGGTCCTACTTAAGTTTCCCAAGGCTCAATTGAGGCAAACGACGGGCAAAAATCCTACGGGCCATCAAAAGTTTTATGTTAAACAGGCAAAAAGATGCTATGTTTCTTTTCAAATCTTGAATCCAATCAATAAAATGGCTTATCAACTCAATCTGCCCAATCATTGGCTCATACACAATGCTTTTCATGTGAGCCCACTTAAGCCCTACGAAGGAAAGCCACAAGTGAACCAATTATTGAAGACCCTCAAGAAATCGAAGACCAAGAAGAGGTGCTACAACCCAAAGCTATCCTTCGGCATGAAGACAAGGTAGTACAACATGGTAAGATTATCCGTGATGGTATCTTATTAAGTTCAAAAATTAACATTTTGACGATGCTAGATGGATGCAAGGATTACAACTTAAGGATAGTATGAACCTTGTCAATGCTTATAATGCTAGATTAAAGTAAGCTAATGTACATGTTTCTTTTAAATAAACAATGTTTTTATCTTATAAGACTAATTCTCTTTTTATTGTGCACAAAATTAAAAAGTATGCATGCTTAGAATCATCTTTGTGATGACGATGTCTCTCAAACACCAAGTAGAATTTGTCGCTCTACTTTGGTAGAATGAAATGGACTAAAGAGCATACATGCTTGCGAGGACAGCCAAGTCTCCAAAGCACCAAATGGACTATTCATCCATTCGAAAATGATGTCGGAGGGTAAGAAGGGATCCTCTACCCGCTAAGAAACTTAGACTAATGACTAAGACTTTACCTCTTCTACTTCATACTCGAGGACGACTATGATTTCAAGAGAGAGGTAATGCCATAAAATCTAATATCTAACCAACCCAAATGATTTTCTCATATTACACTAATCGTTTAATGTAGGAGAAAAAAGAGGAACAAGGGTTAGGATATAGACATGTTCTTATGGATCTATCTCAACACGGGGCCAAGGTGAAAGGGTCAAAATAAGAGTTGGTATGTCAAAGAGCAATGCTACCAAATGGAGCTTAAAGACCTTAGGGTTAGCTTCATTAAAGACCTCCAAAAGTTAGTGATAAAACTCCTTAGACCGAGGACCTTAAGCAAGATGGGGCTGAGCTTGAGGTGAGAATCCTACCCAAGCATGAGGTGCTTGTTTTGCTCGCTGACTAAGGTGCTTAAGGTGTTTGTGAGAACCTTGCCCAAGCTTGAGGTACTTGTAATGCTTAAATGACTAAGATGCTTGAAGTGTTCCATTCAAACATGATCTCTCAAGAGGCATAAAAGATTGTCATGTTTAAATGACTGAGGTGCTTGAAGTGTTCAATTCAAACATGATCTCTTAAGAAGCATAAAAGACACATATCAAGATCC